>NW_005054720.1:86254-87062 GCF_000277835.1 Geospiza fortis | reverse complement strand
ACCACACCGCCCAGCGAGGCGGCCACGGCCACCAGCAGGAGGTTGAGGTCAGGTGCCAGGCCAAAGGAGGTGTGTGTGACGTCGATGGTGACCTGCGCAGAGGCCACACGGGAAGCAGGCAGTGGGCTGCGTGCCTGCACCTCCAGGCTCATCTCCCGTGGCTCCCTCTTGGCACGCCCAGCCCCGGCTTGGGGCTGGCTGTCCACACGCAGGTAGATGGAGCCCGTGGTCTGGTTGATGGCAAAGTATGGTGAGGGCTTTGCCAGGGTGTACAGCACAACACCGTCAACCCCCTCATCCTCATCCGTGGCCAGCACCCGCCCGATGCTTTGCCCTTTGCGCGCGCCCTCAGGCACCTCAAAGTTGAAGGAGGGGCTCAGGAAGATGGGATCATACTCGTCTTCCCCCGTCACCAGCACCCGCACGGTCACAGTGGCCGAGGCATTGCCAGTGTCGGTGGCCCGAACCAGGAGCTGGAAGGCTTTGGCTCGCTCGTAGTCAAAGGTGAGGCGGGAGCGCAGCTCCCCAGAGCTCCCATTGACAGCAAAGGCGTCCCGGCCGTCCCCCGTGCTGGGGTCCCCCAGCGCCTGCTCCAGCACCACGTACCGCAGCTCCCCAAAGGCGCCGCTGTCGGCATCCACGGCGCGCAGCGTGGTCACCAGTGTGCCAGGGGGCAAGTTCTCCCGGATGCTGGCGCTCAGCACCTCCACTGGGAAGTACGGCTTATTGTCGTTGATGTCCTTCACCTCAATGGCCACGGGGACCAGCGCAAAGTGCCCGCCCGGCGTGTCTGTGGCCCGCACCACCA
>NW_005054720.1:80989-86117 GCF_000277835.1 Geospiza fortis | reverse complement strand
CCCGGCTGAACACGGGCGCGTTGTCATTGACGTCCTGCACCGTGATCAGCACGGGCACGGTGGCGCTGCGCTGTGGCACGCCCCGGTCCGAGGCAGCCACCGTCAAGTTGTACACCGGGATGGCCTCGAAGTCCAGGGGCTCCACCAGCACCAGGGCTCCCTGCGTGCGGAGCTGTCCCCCGGCCCGCGCCACCCGGCTCTCCACCTGGAAGGCGTTGCCACCGTTGCCGCTGACGATGGTGTAATCAAAGCCGGCGTTCTCCCGGGAGAGGTCGGCGTCGCCCGCCTCCAGCATCAGCACGGTGGTGCCTGGGCGCAGGTCCTCAGGAACGCTGGCGTTGTAGCACGGCTCCTGGAAGCGGGGGCTGTGGTCGTTCACATCCAAAACCTGGAGCTGCACTGTGGCCCAGGATGAGAGGCTGGGAGAGCCGTGGTCGCGGGCCTCCACCACCAGGTCCAGGGTGGGCTGGCTGGCGTTGAACTCCACCTGCCGGGTGGTGAAGAGGGTCCCTGTGGAGCACAAGGCCAGGGTCAGCATGGGAACCAGTGGGAGCTGGGAAGGGTATCAGCTGGAGGAGCATTTGATGGTCACCCTGCTGTGTCTGCTTCACCAGCCACACCAGAAAGTGACTCCTGAGGGTTTGAACACAGGCAAGATGGGGGCACTCCCCTCCACAGGCAACCTTAGATTGACCCATGAGAGAGGCACACAGAGCACCAAGCCCACTCACCATTGCTGGGGTCGATGGCAACATCAGGGCTGGGCACAGCCAGATGGAAGGTGATGTCCCCGTTGCTCCCTGAGTCGGGGTCTGTTGCACTCACAGTGAGGATGACACTGCCAGCAGGTGTGTGCTCTGGCAGCAGCACCTGGAAGAGGAGGGAACCCCAGTCAGCATCTGGTTCCCCCCGCGCAGAGCCCCCAGCATGCCTGGGACGGGGGTCTGGGGCTGGCCTGGCAGCCAAAGCCAAGGGTGCCCAGCCCCTCACTGGCCAGGGAAACCACACACAAGGGGTTTGTGGTCCTAGACCCCTCAAACATTCCTGGGGCTCCCCAGCCCCTTGCCTGGGCTGCAGTGCTGCAGCACACACTGCCCAAGCCAGCCTTCAACAGGGACCCACCCAGGTCTCTCCACAAACACTTGTCTGGGCTGGGACTCATTTCCCACCCCCTCTGGCCTCCCCACTGTGCTCATCCATTTCTGCTGGGCCTTCTGCATCCAGCTGTGCCCCTTGCAGGGGCTGGTCCCAGGGTCACTCACCCGGTTTGAGCTCCTTCTATGCCACAGTGACAGCATGAGGGATTCCAGGATGTAGATGTGGGTCAGAAAGTGGGGCCAGAAGGGGCTCAGACCCATCCTCTGCTTTGTAAGGGCAGGGGGGTCAGGCAGGAGCTGCAGAGGGCTTGTGTGGGATGGCTGGCACACCTGGTGCATGTACCTGATAGAAAACCTGGGTGAAGGTGGGCACATTGTCGTTCACATCCTCCACGAGGATGGTGAGGTTGGCCTCGGTCTCGTGGCGCGTGTCGGAGGCGCGCAGGGTCAGGGTGTAGCGGCTGCGCTGCTCGTGGTCCAGCGGCCCCGTCAGGGACACGTGGCCCCCGTAGCGCAGCACCCCGAAGGTGTCTGCCACGTCCCCCTCCAGCAGCAGCGTGTAGGACAGTGCCGGGCCCGAGTCCACGTCGTTCCCAGTCAGCTGGGCTATCTGGGTGCCCAGCAGTGTGTCTGTGGGGAGCAGACACGTGAGTGAGCAGACCCAGCCCTGCCCAGCATACCTGGCTCACCTGGTGAGAAACCGGTTCAATCCAGAGTCTGAGCACCAGGAAGAGGGGAAGAGGCCATGGGAGAGCGGGATGCCGGGGGGAAGACGAAGGTCTCGGGGGCTTGGCAGGACAGGTGGAGGTATGGCATGGGCACAGGGCATACTGGCTGAGGACGGTGAGCAGGCAGGGCAGTGTCTGCAGCCAGAGTCCCAGACACGGGGCAGGGGCCAGGGCTGAGTTGGTAATTCAGGTTGCTCCCTCAGGACACAGCAGCAGCATAAGGGTCATGCTGGAGCACTTGGGGGGCTTCAGTGGGTCAGTGTGACCCAGCTCCTGACAGGGACTGGCCTGGCCTCCCTGGGGCTCCTCCCCACCCCCTGGTGCCCATGGTACCCCAGCTCTGGCCCTCAGTGCTCCGGCACTCACTCTCAGGGACACGGATCTCCCAGGGCACCGGGATGGTGGGGCTATTGTCATTGATGTCCATCACCACCACGGTCAGCGTGGCTGAGCCCATCAGCGGGGGTGTTCCTCGGTCCATCGCTGTCACCACCAGGCTGTGGGCAGGCATGAGGGTCAGATGTGTGTCCACACATGTGAGGGAGCACCTCACCCGTGTACTGGGATGTGCACTGCACACCTGCATGGCACCTGGGACATGACCTGCAGGTGTGCATGAGGCTGGAGCGTGTGTGTGTGGAGGGAAATGCGCAGCAGCTCAGACTCCGGGGTGATGGATCTGCGCAGGGTATCCTCTGGAGGTGTTTAGGAAAAGACGGCATGCAGCACTCAGTGCTCTAGTCTAGCTGAGAAGGCAGTGACCAGTCACAGGCTGGACTCAGCAATCTCAGATGTCTTTTCCAACCTCAGTGGTTCCATGATTTGGAGAGCACATGTGGGGCAGTGGGTGTGGCACATGGAGAGCACGGTGGGGCACGGCAGCAGGTTTTTGCACACCTAAGGCATGTGTTGAAGTCTGGAAAGTGTGTGGGTGCAGGCAGAGCACCTTACAGGATGCAGGCAGGTGTCTGGGGCTCTCTGGCTGCTGGGGAACACCTGGACCCTCTCTGGAATGGTGAGGGGTGTGTGGATGGAGGAATACCCCAGACTCCCCCCCACAGGGAAGAAGGCAGAGGAACCCCCAGCCATGGGGGCACCTGTGGAGGGGGAGAACATGAACTGGGGGTCCTCATCTGAGCAAGGTGTGTGGGAAAGGGCAGGAGAAGCCTCAGATTCACAGTGGGGTGTTTGCCAGCATTTCACATACATGTGGATGGATATGTCCAGAGCGTGCACATATGGTAAGGGGCCCAGAGGACCTGTCTGGATGCAAGGGGACATCTGGGGGGGGCTAGTGCAGGGGTCTGGAGCCATGTGGCAGGACACAAGGGTCCTGTGCTTGGAAGTGGAAGAAATTGAGCAGATGCAGTGCGGATTAAGGAGGCAGGAAGGGGAATGGATGAATCTCCTCAGCTCTGTAGAGACCTGACTGAGCTGTGTGTGGGCTCATCTTGGCCATCTGGCTCCTGTGTCCTTCACTCCTACTGACCCTCAGCTGTGCTGCTGGATAGAGCCATTTCACAGCCAGGCTGGGACAGCCTTGGGGGCACCAAGAACAGTGTTCCCCATGCCCTGGGGCTGTGCTCCACAGCTCTGTGCCTGTCCTGACATCCCCTAGCTTGGCTGCACTCACCGGGTCTGGGACCAGATCTCCCTGTCCAGGATGGCAGCAGTGGTAATGGTGCCAGTCTGAGGGTCAATGTGGTACAAGCCCGGCATTGGCAGGGACTGGTTGATGGCATAAGTCACCTGCCCATTCACTCCCTGGTCCAGGTCATCTGCCAGCACCTGCAAAGCCACATGAGATCCAGCTGTGGAGCCCCTGAGGCAGGATTTGTGTGCTGGTGCCAACCCCAGGCCCATGCAGCCCCCACCCCATAACTCCAGCCAGGCTGGGCCTCAGGTGTCCCTGTTTGTGCCCCGCCATACCTGGATGACAGGTGAGTCATAGCCCTGTGACTCCCAGATGAATGCCACATAGTTCTGCAGCTGGAAGCGGGGCAGGTTGTCGTTCACATCCTGGAGGTTGAGGTTGATGGCCATAAAGCCAAAGGAAGCTGCAGTCTCTGCCTGGATCACCAGGCGCAGTCGGGGGCTGGCCTCGAAGTCCAGGCTACTGGAGTCCTGCACTGAGATGGCACCTGGAGGGGAACAGAGGGAAGGGGGAGTGATGTACCATCATCCATCCATCATCCATCCATCCATCATCCATCCATCATCCATCCATCCATCATCCATCCATCATCCATCCATCCATCCATCCATCCATCAATCCATCCCATCCATCCATCATCCATCCATCCATCCATCCTCACAGGGAAGAATGTCTTCCCAAAATCCCATCTAACCCTGCTCTCAGAGGTTTTGGGAAAAGGTCTCATTAAAGGGGACCACAATTGCACTGGGAGGAGTGCTAACAGCCTCTGGCCAGTGACAGGGCAGTGTCCACATTCCAGTACTAACACCTCTCACCCCACTGGTACAGAGTGTGGACAATGCTCCTGTGCCCTGGAGGCCCCAAGCATCTGAGCAGGCATGAGCAGAGCTCCCTAGGTGTTGCTGGAGCTGTACCTGAGCTGGGCTGGATCAGGAAGGTGTTCCTCTCGTTGCCACTGATGATGCTGTAGGTGATGTGCCCTGAGGAGCCCCCCGTGTGCACGGCCTGGACACTCGCCACCTCAGTGCCTGGGAGAGCAAAAGGGGATAAAGAGACAGAGCCTGGGAGCACGTGGCAAAGGGTCAGGGTGACACAGGGCAGCATGTGCTGTACCACAGGAGCACTGCTCTGCCTGAGGACACTGGGACAGGGGACTGAAGAGCTAAGGTTAATGTTGGGCTGGGAGCCTGGTGTCATGGTGCCTATCCACGGCTCCTCAGGGGTCTCACTGTGACCCTGGGGACCTTCTGGGAGCACCTGGACACCTGTGGCTGCCTACAGTGATCTGAGCACACTCAGGCCAGCCTACAGGGACACCACCCTGACCAGCCTGGGCACCACTCCAACCCTGCAGCTCCTTGGGTCTGCCCAAAGCACAACAGGACTTGCCCAGACCCCACAGTGCTCTCTGGTTGGAATTCCCCACGGCGCTGCTCCCACCTCCCCTCGTGCCCTATCCCATTCCATCCCAGCCCTTCCTGGTCGCTGCCTGTGGGTACCTGGGGCGGCATTTTCAGCCAGGGCCACATCTCTGGTGCTGCGAGGGAAGCGCAGCCCGCGGTAGGGCTCCTCCTGCACGTGGATCACCACCACCCCCGTGGAGGAGAGCGCTGGCTGCCCCAGGTCCATGGCCAGCACGAAGAGCG
>NW_005054720.1:79447-80955 GCF_000277835.1 Geospiza fortis | reverse complement strand
GTCCCCTGTGTAGGAGTTGATGGCGAAGGCGGGGTTGGGGGTGGAAAAGCGGTACAGGATGGAGGCGTTGGCACCCGCGTCCCTGTCCTCGGCCCTCATGGTGGCCACCACCTGCTTGAGGGGCGTGTGGCGGGACAGGTTGACGGTGAGCGGGCTGTGCAGGAAGGCCGGCACGTGGTCGTTGACATCCCGCACCACGACGGTGACGCGCACGGCCGTGCTGCGGGGCTCCCACGGCGCCGAGTCCACCGCCCTGGCCAGGAAGCTGTAGCTGGGCTGGCGCTCCCGGTCCAGGGCCTGCGCACTGCGGAGCCGCCCGCTCTGCGGCTCCACCTGGAACATGCCCAGCGACTCGTTGCCCAGGTAGTAGGAGACCTGCCCATTGGTGCCCTCATCTGGGTCTTCAGCCACCAGCTGCAGCACCAGGGCACCGACTGGCAAGTCCTCTGGCACCTCCACCGTGTAGCTGGCCTGAGCAAAACTGGGGGCATTGTCATTGAGGTCCAACACCTGCACAGTCACCGACATGGTGGCACTGCGTGGCGGGGAGCCGTGGTCCTGCACCACTACAGTGAGGCTGTAGGAAGCAATTTGCTCTCGGTCGAGGGCACGTGCAGTGGAGAGGACACCAGAGATGGGGTCTAGGCTGAAATCCTGCCCAGGGTCTCCACCTAAAAGAGAAAGGGAGGACTAACAATGCAGCATGCCTATAAGTGGAATGAGAAAGGCCCCAGAGAGCATGAAGCCCACCACCATGAGATCTGGCCAGGTGGGTAGAGTGAGCCCCAGTGGGAGCAAACTCCTTGGGCTAGCTCCATATGAAGAAATGACTCTAACCACTCACAGGCTAGTGCTGCTGCCATGGGGAGTTGCCAGGCAGCCTGTGACAGGCTACAGTAAAAATCTGACTTGGCAATCTGTGAATTAACAGGTCAGACCAGCCAGGAGAGGTGTGGAACTGGTCTAAGTCTGGGGAACTAGACACAAGCCTGGGGAATGAGCCGTGCAGCCTGTCCAGATCTTAGGGTGCTCTTCACTGGGGGCAGAGAGCTGAGAGATGACAGAAATGCCGTGCAGTTTGCAGCAGGAGAGAGCTGATGTGGAATGGGACTGCTGCAGCTGATGTCCTCAGATCCAGGCAAGCCCAGGGAGAAGTCCTTGCCCAGTCTCACGCTCCCAGAGCATCTCACCTGCCACCCGGTATTCCAGGCGTCCGTTCTCCCCACCATCGGGATCAGTGGCCCGCAGGGTGTAGAGTGCCACACGACTCTGGTTCTCAGGAACCTCCACGGAGCAAGACTCCCTCTCCAGGAGGGGTGCATGGTCATTCTCATCCCCCACGGTGACCCACACCGTGGCCTTGGTGAGGCTGGGTGGCAGGCCGGCGTCCCGCGCATAGACTGCAGGACAGCGAGAGCACCAGAGGCTGACTGGGAGCTACAGCCATAGAGCCCGTGTGCCAACACCCAGACACCCACAGGGGCAGCCAGGCACGTGAGCATTGGCAT
>NW_005054720.1:74394-78134 GCF_000277835.1 Geospiza fortis | reverse complement strand
CCCTCCTCCCTCCCCCCCTCCCCATGGCCTGCCCTCTGCATCTCTCCCCACGCCACCAGCAGAGTCCCTGTGTACGGCCCCGACCCCCTGCCCGCTGCCTCCCCTTGCTTTACCTGTCAGCACGTGCTGCTCCTGCTCCTCCCGGTCCAGGGGACGCGTGGTGACAATGAGCCCAGTCTGTGGGTGGATGGAGAACGGCCCCCCAGAGAGACCCCCATAGGATACCTGCCCATTGGCACCTGTGGGCACAAGGGTGCTCTGAAGGCGGCCCAGCAGCAGCCCCAGCGCCTCGTTTGGCTCCCAGTCCTGCACCTCACCCAGGGCCCACAGGCTGTGTGAGAGGGTGGGCTTGCTCCCTGGTGGCAGAGTTGTGGGGGGGGGTCCCAGCCCAACCCAGCTGCTGGGAGGCCAAGGAGAACCCACAGAACAAAGGCCACGGGCCAGGGGACCAGAGGGAACCACAGGTTCCATTCCCAGCCTCTCCCAGGATTCACCTCCCAGCTCCAGGCCAGGTGCTGGTCCTTCCCTCTGGTCAGCCAGGCTCTCCAGACTGGCAGAAGGGAGCAGGGTATGCCCAGGCCTGGGGCTGCATTTCCAGACAGGCCCTGACCAAAGCAGGCAGCTCACCCTGGCCTGCGTCCTCACCCAGATCGCGGTCCGTGGCCAGCACCTGCAGCACCGGGCTGCCGGCTGGCAGGTTCTCCATGATGTGGGCCTGGTACTCGGGTTTCTCAAAGACAGGAGCCTCGTCATTGATGTCCAGCACCAGCACGGACAGCAGCTGTGTGGCCGAGAGGCGTGGGAAGCCGTGGTCCGTGGCCACCACCGTCAGGTTGTGCTGCGCCACCTCCTCCCGGTTCAGGGCCCGCACGATGGAGAGGGCACCTGTGGGCACAGGAGAGGGGCAAGCTGGCACCAGGGGCACTGGGCCCTATGCCTCAGGACTACTGTGGGCTGCAGGCACTGGGCTGCAGGACAGATGGCTTTCAGGAGACAGCAGCACTGTGCCAACCAGATGCTGTGCTTGGGACTCCCTGCACCCCCAATCTCTCTCCTGGGGCTCCCCAGCTCACACCCTCCATGTTCCCACACACTGTGCAACGTTCTCGTGTACCCCTGCACCTTCCTCAGCCTCCGGTTCCCAGGATCCCTGCTACCATCTCTCCACCCTCCGTGTTCCCACACACTGTGCAATGTCCTCGTGTACCCCTGCACCCTCCCCAGCCTCCGGTTCCCAGGATCCCTGTCACCACTCCCCACCCTCCAGCCCTCACCAGTGCTGGGGTTCAGGTGGAAGCGGCCATCAGCGTTGCCTGCTCGCAGGGAGTAGCTCACGCGCCCGTTCTCTCCCAGGTCGCTGTCCTGGGCCACCACGTGCAGCGCCACAAAGCCCGTGGGCTGGTCCTCCATGACGCTGACGCTGGCCGGCGAGAGGAAGACGGGCGCGTTGTCGTTCTCGTCGGTGACGAACACACGGGCGGTGACGGCAGCCGAGCGGCGCTGGCTAATGTTGCGCGCCTGGTCTGTGGCCTCCACCACCAGCAGGAAGGAGGCGGCGGCCTCGCGGTCGAGGCCCTGGCGCAGGGTGAGCTGCCCCGAGCGGCCGTCGAGCTGGAAGGGGGCTCCGGGGGGCTCCAGGTGCAGCAGAGCATAGCGCACCTGGCTGTTGGGGCCCACCCCATCCCCGTCCAGCGCCTGGAAGGTGAAGATGGAGGAGCCAGCCTGGGCATTCTCAGGCACCACAATGGTAATGGGGTCTTCGGGGAAGGTGGGGGCCTGGTCATTGCAGTCCTGCACGTGGATGTGGACCAGCACCAACCTGCTGGAGGGATAGCCGTGCTGCGTGTCCTCTGCACTCACCTGGAGCACGTGCCGTGCCCCAGCCTCATAGTCCAGCTCACGGGCAGCGTAAATCTCCCCTGTCACACTGTCAACCACAAAGGTGCCATCCCCACCACCTCCTACCACCGTGTAGGTCAGCTGTCCTCGGGCAGGGGCGTCCAGGGGGGCCACTGAACCAATCACAGACCCCGGCTTGACCCCCTCGAGGGGATGCAGGGTCAACACGGTGGCATCAGGCCGTGGCAGCACACGGGAGGATGGCAACACCTGTGAGGAGAGAAGGAGTGAGGGGCACGCACAGGGGGCTGTGTGCCAGGGCACATGCTGCAACATAGGAGGGTCCCTCTGCTCCTCTGAATACACTTTGCACTGTGACAGTGCCTGAGCCCTGGTGCTAGCTGCCCACAGGTGGTGGAGTCTCCAGCCTTGGAGACAGCCAGAAGTCACCCAGACAGCCCCAGGTGAGCCGGGGGCTGGAGAAGGTGACCTTCACAGGTGCCTTCCCTCAGCCACTCTCGGGCTCTGCAGCTGGGTCCGATCCTGCAAAGCCAACGGACAGCAGCAGAAACAATTCTGCAAACATAAGCAAGAGTGAATGAGAAGAGAGGTCGTGCTCATCCTGATGGGAGGCACAGAAAGAGAACCCAGTATGACCCCAAGACAATTAAACACTATCACTGGTTTTATTAAAGATATTGAAGTTAATTTGGGCATGAGGGGCACTTGCAGATGGAGAAAGGATGCTGTAAAGGCCACCACAATATGACCTGAAGGGAAAACCAACTGAAGAAGCACATTCTTGTCAAGGAGCTGAGGAAAACAGGAGTAACAACAAACCTGTCAGCCCAGAGGGGACCAAACCCAGTGACTGTCAAGCAAATATCTATTACAGGGATGCAAACCAGCATGGTGGGGATGGCCAGCCTAGCCTCAGTGCTCTGGAGGCTGCAGAACAGCTCTGATGACAAGAACAGTTACAGACATAGTGTAAAAAGGAAATGGTATAAAACATGTTGCTGGTGGCTGAGGGCAGTTTTGGCAGGCCAACACCAGGCTCCACTCCTCAAAGGAGTGTGGTATATCAGACCCACCTGGGCTAGAACTCAGCTCTAGAGCTCCCACACTAGCGAGGGACACGCACAGAGTGGGGATGCTGTGTGACAAAGGACTGAGAGACCAGCTGGCTCAAGGGAGCAATGGGCAGGGCTGGTGGAGGTGGCACAGCAAGGACAGTCAAATGGCCTTGGCAATTGCAAGGACCCGAAGGAGAAGATGTGAAACAATGTTCAGTGGGAGTGCCTTGGTGGGGGGAACCAGAGCCTCTGCTGTAAAAGGAAGCTCATTACTAACAGTAAAGAAAGGGTGTAGCTGTGTGGGCAGCACCAGGCAGGGAGTACCAAAGTGACACAGACATGAGGGGCACCCTGCAGATCAGAATAAACACCCTGCAGGTCAGAACACCGGTTTCAGCAGACACTGGGAAGAGTGGAAGTCTCTGTGCAGGGAACCTCTGACCAGGGTATCTAGGACAGGGTCAGCTGTCTAAAGCCTGGAGAAGGCAGAACTGCAATTGGCAGTTCTTTGGACATGAGAACAGGTGCAGGGTCATCCCTTCCTGTCCAGGTTTTCCCTGTGGATTTTAGGGCTGGATCAGCAGCTGAGCAGGAGCAGAGGGTGCCCAGGGATGAGGGCGGTAGGGGATGAGGGTGAGTAGAAAGGCTGCCAGGTGTGGATGGCGTGCTCCAAGAGGCAGGTGTTGTGCACGTGGCACCGGGACAAGGCGTGCAGGGAGGGGAGGGGCTGTACCTGCACACGGACGATGGCTGATGTGCTGCGAGGTGCCGTGCCACGGTCGCTGGCTGTCACCGTGAAGAGGTACTCGGCCCGTTCCGCCCGCC
>NW_005054720.1:54143-74061 GCF_000277835.1 Geospiza fortis | reverse complement strand
TGGGGAGGTTGCCAAGGAGGGAGCCTGCTGGGGGATCCCAGCAGCAGGCACCATCGCCCGGGGGATGGCTGCCGGGCAGGGCAGTGCGGGTTTGCTGCTGCAGGGCAGGGCAGTGCAGGTTTGCTGCTGCCGGGCAGGGCAGTGCGGGTTTGCTGCTTTAGGGCAGGGCAGTGTGGGTTTGCTGCTGCAGGGCAGGGCAGTGCGGGTTTGCTGCTGCCGGGCAGGGCAGCACAGGTTTGCTGCTGCTGGGGAGGCAGCGCGGGTTTGCTGCTCTGCAGCTCGTACCTATCAAGGAGTAGATGATGGTCCCATTCTCCCCCTCGTCAGGGTCCTTGGCCTGCAGGGAGGCGACCAGGAGTCCCGATGGCTTCTCTTCCAGCACCTACAGCATGGCCCAGGGAGCAGTTGAGTGGCACAGGGAACCGCTCAGATCGCCCCATAGACCCCAAGCATTGGCATGACCCAATGAGCTCTGCACCATCCTGCACCAGCCCTACACCTTCCCCACAACACAGACTCCCCGCAGCACCCACAAGCTGTGCCTGAGGCTCGGAACACGGAGGAGCCCACGGCAATTGGCCAGGGGAGGTTCTGCCTGAACAGCCCTCCTCCCCTTGTGTCCCATTTAACAACCCACTCGGCAGGGTGGGGGCACATGGAGGAGGGCACTGCTTCACCCTGCTACACCCAGAGCCTCTGCAGGCAGGCGACTGCAGGGCTCCACAACAGTCCTGCTCCTCCCTGCCCCAACAGACACCTTCAGCTGGAAATGCCAGTGGTGAGTCCTGGCAGCCCAGTGCCAGCCCCGCTGCCCACAGCCAGGGATCTTCTCAGCTCCCACAGTCAGCCAGGGAGGTTTCCCACCTCTGGAAGTGCAGCTGGCAGATCTTCTGGGGCTCAGGTACCTCAACTTGGGGCTTTTCCCTTCTCTCCTTTGTTCCTGGGTAGCCTGTCTGTAGATACTTCAGACCCCCAATTTATGCCAATGCAGCACAAGACCATTGAGACATCAATCACACGTGCTCAGGTAATCTCGTGTCCTGAGGGGAGCTGCCTCCTTTGCCACCGAGATCACACATTACAGCACTGCACACCTTTTCTGGATAGCTGTGGAACTGGATGCACCCCCCATCACTGTCCCCCAGCACCTGTCAGGTTTTGGGATCCTCTTCAGCAAACATCTCCTCCTGCTGCAGACCTGCCCCCTCCAGCACACACTCTTTGGTGGAACAGGATTCCCACTTGGCACAGGCTCTGCTGTTCCTTCCACCCCAGCAGAGGCCAAATTCCCACCTCAGGGGACAGACCTCACATTCCCATCCCATCAGCACATCCTGTGGCAGAGACCACCCTCCCAGACCCAGCTGTGCAGGGTCATCTGTGCCACTTCATGCATTTAGGAAAGGGACAAGTGGAATCCAAGCACGACTCTGGAGAAGAGGGTGCAGGTTTCTGGGCAGAGGGTGAGGGCCAGAGCTATTGCCCAAGCTGCTGGCACTGTGCTGAAGCCCTGGGAGGGGAGACCAGAGGAGCTGGACTCGTTCAGCCAGGCTAGGCAGTGCTGGGACTGTGCTCTGTAAACACTGGGAGAGGGAGGGAAATTCCAGGGAGAGAGGACAGCTTTTTAAGCAAAAACACAATATTGGCACAAGAACAAATGAGTATAAAATGGTCAGAAATTAGTTTAGGCTGGAAATGGAGAGATGTTTTCTAGTACCAGATCAAGGAATCTGGAACAGCCTTTCACAGCAGTGATGGAGGCACAGACCTAAATATAGCCTGGCCCTTGATGAAAGGAAGGTCTGCATGGACACCTCGACGTGGGGCCACCCTTCAGAGGCCCCTTCCAACCTCTCCCTGCCACAGGCCGGGGCAACATCTGCCCCACTGCCCTCAAGCCAGACTTGAGAGGCTCCTGCTCCTCCTCTCCCTTCCATGAGGAGTCAGAGCCCTTTGAGAGAAGCCCTTTGAGCAAAGCATCCTCCTCAGACATGTCAGAGGAGTTACAGAGCAGCAGCCACACGTACAAATGCCAGCTTGGTCACACAGACAGGAGCAAGCAGCAATGGCAGTGGGCTTGCCCATGCACACTGGTAAGACAGAGGCCATGTGGGCATATCTGGCTCTGCCCACGCTCCCCAAAGGTTGCTGCAAACCCCAGCCTGGTCCCAGGCTTGCAGAGCCTTACAGAGCCCTTCTGGCCACCAGCACAGCTCCGGCAGGGCTGGCAGTGGATGCACAGAAATGTGAGGAACATGGTACGTATGGAACAATCCTCCTGTGAGCTTCCCCGGCTCCCAGCCCGCTGTGGCTCAGACACTTCCTGAGCCACAGATCGTATTTGTGCTCATCAGCCTTTGATGGATCTTTTTTCTTTCCATGAATTCATCTAGTTTTGAACCCATGCAACTCTGCACAATGATTTCACAATTTAATTACATTCTGCATGAAGAAATGCTGCCTGTGTTTATTTTAAACCTGCTGCCTAGTCGGTTCTTATGGAGCTGCCCAGCCTTCTGTCATGAAAAAAGCAACTTCTCATTTCCCCATGACTCTGTGCACACCTTTGTGATATTCCTGCAGCTTTGTCCATGCCAAAGAATGTTTTATTCCTGCTTGGAACCACTATCTACCAGAGATCCCATTAACATCCTTCTCTAAACAGTTTCTATCACTTCTGCTCACTTAGAGAATGGAACCAGACAGAGTGTGGGCAGAATCTGAGCTGTGGGCGATGATATTTTCTTTCATTCTCTGTTTCTTGTCTAATTAAACTCAACATTTGATTTGCTTTTTTGCCTGCCCTGAGCCTGGTGTGGCACATTCACAAAGCTCCAGGCTTCTCCCCAAACTGAAGCAGCCAGTTCAGAGCCCACCCCTAGGTGCCATCTGTGTTGCTTTCCAGCAATTTGCTTAGCAGCAGTGAATTCATGTCCCATCCTCTTCCCTGACCCAACATAATCCTTCTACAGCTCTTCACAGGGAGCCCTCACCCTGAATGCTGTGAACAGACCAGTGACATCAACCATCACATCTTTGAGGGGATACAGCAAAACACCAGCACCAGGGGCGCGCCCTCTGTGAAAACAGGCACTCTCTTCCTTCCCTGTGCTCCCTCTCCCCTCTGCTAGCAATCATGCCCTGGAGGATCCACCACTGCAGACCCTTTGCAAGCTCCCTCTGTACTGCCAGCACATCACCAGTGCTTCACCTCAGCACGCCACAGCTGGTGCTTGAAGGTGGACACAGAACCCTCCTCTGCTCTGCCTGAAGAACCCTGACATGAACATGCCCTGAGCACGTCTGCAAGAAATCATGGAGCTTTGTGTTATCATCCAGTTTCACTTCTCCTCCAAGCCTCTTCTACCTCCAAAACATGGCTAAGAGTGGGCTGTTATGGTACTCCACCCTTCTCGACCTCTGCTTCCAGCACCTGCAAACCAAAGTGCCCAAACAGGTGTTTTCTCAGAGCTGCTGCAGCATTTACCTGTCCTCAGAACTCTGAACCCATCTCAGCCTGTCCTGTCCCCTGCAGGAGGCATCTGCTTTCATGGTCCGTTTGTAGGAGCAGAGCCCTCCCAAGCTCTGGCAGGGCCCTTTCAGCACTTTGTGCCTCCAGACACTGGGCTCAGCTGCAGATCCTGCCGTGTGGTGTGTCACACGTGTCCCTACAGGGGCTCCCAACAGATGCCAGGTGGAGCAATGCCATATCACAGAGCCCACCCAGTGCTCCCTCAGCCATGCTGTGGCTGGCTAGTCCCTGGCCTGCTCTGCTCCTAGAGCCTTGCTCAGAGACAGGGCAGACTTACTGTGCCCCCTTCGCCTCCTCTAGGCTCTGGGAGACGTGCTCACCCCAGCCAAGCCCTGCCAGCAGCTTTGCCAGCAGAGCAGGGCATGCAAGAAGATGGCTGGGCAAGGAATGGCTGCACCCTAGGATGGCAAGGGAAGCAGCAATGAATGGGGAAGGCCTGGCTGGAGCAGCAGTGTCCCCAGATCTTGTGTCCCCCAGGTGGCTACCAACACAGTCCTGTCTGCTCCGACCCGTCAGGGGTGCCCAGCTCGGGCAGGATGTGTGACAGAGGGTGGCTGTCACCATTGTGGTGTTTTTGAGCCACCCAGAGCCAGGGGCTTTGAGCACACAGCCTGACATGCAGCTATGGACGTGCAGAGAGGGCCTGGCTGCCCAGCTGTGGGCTGCCCCTGCTCTGTGCCAGGGCCCTGGCTGCCCTCCTGCTCTGCTGCTGCCAGTGCCCCTCAGCTGGCCCCACGAGCCCTCGCTGGGGGCAGGTCCCCTCCCAGTTCTCCTGAGCAGTACCCATGCAGCTGGGTCTGCAGCACATGCAGTGCCCATGACTGGTGCCACCAGAGTGTGCAGGGAAAGCCTGGCTGGCAGGCACAGCAGATTCACAGAAAACTCTTGTGCGTGCCAAGCCCAGCTGGACAACGTTTTCTTGACCTCCCAGAAAGACAAGTGTCTGTACCCAAAATCCCCAGGCCTGGAGGGTGATAGCCTTGTGCATCTCCCTGCTCACCACTGTTCACCCTGGCTCTTCTCTGAACCTGTGTCAGGTTCAGGGCTCCTTTTGCAGTCCCTCCCTACAGGCACATGTGAGCCAAGAGCTTCTGCCCGCTGGCCAGTCCTGATTGTGCCAGAGCCCTCCAGAGCCCCTGCCTGCTCTGCACCAGGATTTCTGCCCTGCCCAAGGGCATGCCCCTCCTGCCACATCTCAGATTTATCAAACTGTCCTGGCTGCTGCATGGATCCAACTTGTGCCTGCTCATCTCCTACCCTGAAGCTCTTCTGGGTCCCCCTGCCCACCCCCTTTTCCCCAGCAGTAGCCCCTGTCCCCACAGCCAAGAGGCCACCAGGCCCCACGGGTGCTGCAGCCTGCAGCCTTACCTGCACAGTTAGCTCCTGACCGCTGCCCACATGGAGGAAAGCAGGAGCGTTGTCATTCTCATCCAGCACAGTGATGTAGATGGTTCCGGTGGCACTGCGAGGCGGTGCTCCCCCATCCTGCACAATCACCAGGAGCTGGAAGTTGGACTGCTGCTCCCGATCCAAGCTGTGCTTGGTGCTGACCTCTCCTGTGAGGGAGAATCCCAGAAGGGTTTGGGTTGGAAGGGACCTTCAAGCCCATCTTGTTCCACCCTGTTGCCATGAGCAGGGACACCTTCCACTATCCCAGGTTGCTCCAAGCCCTATCCAACACGGCCTTGAATGCTTCCAGGAATGGGGCAGGCACAAGAAGTGAGAACACTGATGAGCAGGGACCCAGCTCAGCCCACAAGCTGCATTAGAGCAGAGCCTGTGTTCAGCTGTGTTATTCAGGTGTGCTGCTGGAGCCCAGCACTGTGGGGGCAGTAAGGTGAATATTCTGCTGCTGCACTGGCCTGGCTGCCATCACCGCTGCCCTGACCTGGGCTTTCTCACCAGACAGCCCCGCCTGGGAAGCCGGGAGCCTCTCACCTGTCTGTGTGTGGATCAGAAAGTTGGGGTCGTGCTGGAGCAGGCGGTAGGTGAGCCGGCTGTTCTGCCCGGCGTCGCGGTCGCTCGCCATCACCCTTCCCACGGCACTGCCAGGAGCCTGGTTCTCAGACACGGTGAAGAAGTACCGCTCCTCGCTCAGCCGTGGGCTGTTGTCGTTCTCGTCGGTGACACTGACACGCACGGTGCTGGTGCCGGTTTTCCGCGCATCCGCCGCGGCCCCGGTGCCTCCCACCGAGGCCAGCACCGTCAGCACGTACAGGTCCCGCGTCTCCCGGTCCAGGGCGCTCTTGACGTACAGCCAGCCGCTCTCGGGCACGATGCCGAAGCTGGCAGCGTCCCCATCCGCACGCAGGTGGTAGGTGAGGGCCGTGGGCTCCACATCATGTGCCAGGGCCCTCACCTGCAGGAAACGGGTGGAGACGGGAACGCCCTCCTGCACCTCCACGCGGTAGGTGAGAGTGTCAAAGATGGGCCCGTTGTCATCCTCGGCCTGCACGTGCACCAGCAGCGTGAAGGTGGAGCTGAGCTGGGGAACGCCGCTGTCCCGGGCCACGATGGCCAGGCTGTAGGCTGAGATGGCCTCGTACTGCAGGGCCCCGAGGAGCCGCACGGCCCCCGAGGCACGCTCCACGACAAAGGTGCCCTCACCCCCTGAGAGCAGCTCAAAGGCCACCTGGCCATTGGCGCCGCTGTCACGGTCCTCAGCCTGCAGGGTGTAGACTGTAGTGCCGGTCTCTGTGGCCTCTGGCAGCAGGATGGAGTCAGAGGGAGCTGGGAATGCCGGCGCGTTGTCGTTCACATCTGACACGGAGATCTTCACCCGCGTGTTGCTGTAGGCAGGGGGGGAACCGCTCCGGGCCTGGACATCCAGGACGAGAACTGCCTGGGACTCGTGATCCAGAGGCAGGCTGGTGCGCAGCTGCCCCGAGGCCGAGTCGATGGAGAAATAGCCATGAGGGTCCCCCGAGGAGATGGAATAGAAGATGTCATCAGCATGACCTGTGGGCAAGAGGACGGGGACAGAAGGAATGACGTGCCATCCAGCTCACTGCCTCAGCCCCGGGGTCAGGCAGCTGTGCTCCAAGGGGTGCCCAAGTGCACAGATCCCAGGTGTGCTTACACACTAGTGTGAGCACAGCTGCTGAGCTGGGTGCACGCTCAGGTGTCAGTGTGTGGAGCTCTCAGAGCAGGGCCACTCCATGAGGAAGTGTGGTGGATACTGGACCTCAAGGACGGTGTGGGGACAGGGAAAGTGGCACATGCAAAAGGGACAAGGCCATACCTGGTGGGTTCTGGGCCTGGACAGCCCCCACAGTGGCACCCTGTGGCACGTCCTCGGGCACGCTGAAGAAGTACTGAGCTTGCTCAAAGACAGGGGGTGAGACTGTGCCCTCCACGATGCTGATGTTTACCCGAGCATTCGGCTGTGCCTGCAGGCCCCCCCCATCCTGAGCAGAGATCACCAGCTGCACCAGGGTGTTGGCTTTGCCACTCAGAGACCATGACAGAGAAATGACACCTGAGGAAGAAAGTCATTGATGGGGCATTGTGCTGCACCCCTGGCACCAGGGGACAGGCCAAACCATAAGACGGAAAAGGCAGACCAGAAGGGGTAGGAAACAATGTGCATGACAGTGGGAGCCCACCATGGAGGAGCTGGAGTGAATGAGTGGAGCTCTCCCAGGAAAGCCTCCCCAAATCCTCTGCACTTTGTCTTACACCCAGCTCTGAGTTTAGCAGTGGTACAGGCCGTGGGACATGAGCCAGAAGGCAGGTCTTGGGAGAGGGAAAGGCAGGGAGAGGGCTTCCAATCTGGGGCACAGAGTGAGTGTCATAACACAGCAAGCAGGCCTGGGCTGGCAGACAGGATCTGGGAGTGGATATAGAAGTGAAGGACTATAGTTTACAGGCCTTACAAAGGAGGTGGCCCTGCATTAGGAGGGCTGGTAGGGCTTGTCACCTTCCCAGTCACCTGCTGGGAATTGAGAACCAGTGTGCAGATTGCCCAATGCACCTTTCTGTCCTGCTGGGAGTCCCTAGCATCATATATCCAGGCACCCACTTCCCCAGCAGAAACTGCTCCAACTTCGAGCAGATGCAGCCAATGAGAACAGTGGTGAGTGACAGAGTTATAGAGGAGCGTTAACTGAGCTGGAGAAGAGGGGACTGGCAGGGACAAGAAAGGAAGCAGGATACAGCCTGATCATAGGGCTGATCATACAGCTGTGTGATCAGCACACAAGAGGAAGGGCACAGTGAGTCGGAGATGGGGAATGAGGAGAAGAAGGAAGACAGGACAAATGAAGAACAGAACAGGGAGCAGAAACAAAAAGCCAGGGACTGAGTCTGGGAAGGGATTACCAGAGGCTAAGGAAGTTTAGCAGGGAAGGATGTGGCAGGGAGAGGAACAGACATACTCTGGAGACAGACTGCACAGCTGAGGTGGCCAAGCAGGGACACTCAGGCTGGTTTTCAGGATACCTCCCACATGACAGTGCTCCAACCGCCTGCTCTGGCTGCCCGAGAGCTCACCTGTGTCCTTGTTGAGGGAGAAGAGCGGGGGCGAGTTTCCCCGGACGATGCGGTATGTCACCCTGCCATTGAGGCCCTCGTCCTTGTCGTGGGCAGTGACGCGCAGCACGGCCGTGCCCGGCATGCTCTGCGTGCTGATGCTGGCAGCGTACTCCAGCGGGTAGAACACCGGCCGGTTGTCGTTCGTGTCCTCCAGGAACACCTTCACGTACACCATGGAGTTCAGGCCGCCCTGCGGAGGCACCGGGTCAGGGACAGCCCGAGGACAGCAGCACCCACCCCTGCACAGGGCTGGCTCAGCAGCACTGCGTGTGCAGCCTCGCCAGCACTCACCCCGTCCACTGCAGTGATGGTGAAGTCGTAGGCAGCTGTGCCCTCATCACGGTCCAGGGGCTGCACCGTGCACAGCTGCCCCGAGTGCTTGTCAATGCTGAACTGCGTGGGGATGATGCTGCCGATGCCAGAGCCGATGGAGTAGGAAAGGGAGCCAAACGCACCGCTGTCTGCGTCTGTGGCTGTCACCTGTGCGAGGGAAAGCACCACCTGAACAGAACAGAACCAGCCAGAGCCAGCCCAGCCTCACCACCACACCCAGTGCCACCTTCTGCTCCATGGCCACTGCCACCATGCCACCCTCAGAGCTGGCCATCACACACAGTGTGACAGCAACTGTGGCTCTTGTCCCAGACCAGCCACTGCTTTTCTGCAGGACATGAAGCACTGCAGCAGCAGCAGCCCCTGCACCCCTATTCCTTTTTTTCTACAAAGACACTCAGGATGGGACAGGAAGAAAGTCATTCCCCTGTTACCATGGCCCTGGCTCTGTCCTGCTCTCAGGGCTCTGTGTCTAGAAGTCCCAGACATAGGGCATGAGGATGGAGGGTGGCACTGCCCTGTGACAGCCCAGTCTCACGCTGCCTGTAGCACAAGAAGTGCACCCACTATGACAGACGTGGCAGGAGGAGGAATGCTGCTCCCTGCCTGCCCTCCCCAGCTCCTCCTTCAGGCTCACACAGAGCTCAGGTCAGCAGAAACCAACTCCTGACTCCACATCCCTGCCCACAGCTCCTCCACCAGCTGGGAGCTCCATGGAGAGCAGGGCTGGGGGACAGAGCTGGGGAAGGCAGCTGGGCCAGGCCCGGGTGAAGCGGAGTTCAGGCCTCGTCAGCCACAGCTCCTCCCCGCAGCAGCAGCCATGGGGCCTCGCTCCTTGAGCAGCAACGCCGCGCCAAGCCGAGGGCCCGGCTGGGGGCTGCAAGCCGCTCACTGGGGAGGCAGCAAGCACGGCAGGGACACAGGGCCTGCAGGGAACAGTCATGGGCAGGGGTGGGACCACCCTGTCCTGAGCAGGAGCAGAAGGCAGCACCTGCGACACCCCCAGCAGCCCTGCTGCCTGTGGGCTGAGGGGCTGCCTGCAGGGAGAAACTGAGACCACATCTCCAGTGAGCACTAAGTTCCTGTGCAGAGGATCTGCTCCCCAATCCTGCAGCAGCTGCCAGAAGAAGCACCATGGAACAGGATCCCCCCGCCCCACTCCAGCTGCAGAGCACTTGGAAACACAGGTGCTGTGACAGAACTGGGTCAGGAGGCACTTTGGGAAACTGGACCCACCTAGAGCACACCATCTCCGTGCCTACTGACTCAGCCCATCTTCCTGGGGAGCTGCTCAGCAGAGAGCACATCTGACCCTGGTGATATCACTGGAGCTCATGTGCAGGTTACCAGTACAGTGGCTCCATGCTGCTTGTCATTACTGGGGTACAGCCCTGTACCCACACCCTGTGTGCCTCTGCCATTCCTTGGGTCAGCTGCCAGCCTTCTCCACCACTGCAGATGGAAATCCATACCTGCTGCCATAGTGAGTGGAATAGGTACTATATGGTAAACGAAGACTTTTCTTTCCTTCAGAATGAACTACTTCTCACTCTGAAGGTTATGCAAAACGCACATCAGCTGCTTTAATCACTGTACAGGCACACTCTCTGCTGCAGAGTGAGATAGCAGCTGCAGGCTCCTTAGCCCAGGGGCTCTGATGCTTCCAGAAGAGTCTCCCTCCTCCAGCATAACCATCTTCTGATGGGTGCCACCCTTAGGAATACCCAAAGGGGGAATACCCAGCTTCCTGCCACAAGACCTGGGCCAGGTTTCAGGAACAGGCAAGCAATAGATGAGCTCTCACTACTGTGTCGTGCAGCACCATCTCCCTGGTGGCTTCCCAGAGCCATGTTCCAGCATGATAACTGGTGCAGCCAGCAGTCTGGTATCAGAACCAGCCCTGGCTGTGCAGCCAGGACAAGGTATCCAATGTATCTACTGCTTCACTGCCCCATCCTGTGTGGGGACCATCTGTGAACCGCTGGTCCAACACAAAACTCTGCCCAGTACAAGCCTACACAGTGTCTAAGAGAGGTCACATCACTGGTGCCACCACAACTGCAGCCCTGCACCTGGTTCTTGTCTTCCTTGGATGGGAGATGCTAAACTGGTGCCTAGAGAGAAGCCACAGGAACAGCAAACCTGCTGGACCAGGTAATGGTGTTGGCTGAGTTTGGGGCCACTGGACACTTTGCTCTGTGCTCTGCCACTGCATGCAGAGGTGGGGAGGCTGGGGCTGGTGCACCCCAGTCCCAGCTCCCTGCCTGCAGACTGCTGATATCCCATGTGTGCATCCCATGGGATGGGGCTGGCTGACTGCCCGTGGGCAGCCCACGCTCAGCAGGGCCTGACACGAGACCCAGGGACAGCAGGATCCCCGCTGCAGCTGGGTGTTGCCTCCTGGGGACTCCTGAGACACCACGGGACCACCAGCCACCAGGTATGGCAACCACCTCATTCCAGCTGCATGCACTGCTGCAGACTCAGAGCACACACAGCTTGAGACAGGGACACATTTTTAGCTGTGAGGGCAATTAGCCACCCAAAGGGCTCATTAAGGCCTGCGGTGAGTTCACCACTTCTGGAAATTTTTAAACCAAGCATGGACATTTTTCCAGGAACTTTGCTAGAAGCTAATGCAGGGCAGCCCCAGGCTCTGTATTTAGCATCCGCCCCAAGTCTTGGATCCACAGCTGGTTTTACTGCAGCTCACTCATGAGACTCTTGATGTTTGCCTGAAAAATAGAGGGAAACGGGGTCAAGCTGCCTGTGGAACTGCCCAGGAAACTCTCCACTGGGGCTGTGCCAGTCCTGCTGCTCCCTAGAATGTGTGGGAGCAGGAGCCAGGGCTCTGAGCCTGAATAGCAGCCCCACGGCCCTCTCACCTCTGACTTCTGAACGGAGCCCGCACAGCCACAAAGGCTTTAAGCACAAGGACAGCAATGCCCTGCCAGGAGATCCCTGACCTGAAGCTGCCAAGGAAGCAGCAGCACCTGAGGAAGCTAGGATCACAGACCCCTGGTCTCACAAAGAATTCTGGAGTCCCTGCCAAGCAGGGGTGGCACACAGCTGGATCTGCTGTTACTAGAAGGGACTGCTAACTGGGGATGTGGCAGCTGGCAGTAGCTGTGACTGCAGTGGCCATGAAGCAGCAGATTCAGGATCCTAAAGGGAGTGAGGAAGAAGAGAAGCTGAGTACAGACCCTGGATTGCAAGACAGAGCTCAGCTTTTACAGGGAACTGGTCAATGGAAGGGATCTCATGGGAGGCAGCACTGAAGGCCGAGGCAGCTGAGGAAAGCTGGCAAACCTTCAGGACAGCACACTCCAGAGCAGCCCATCCCAGTGCTCAGGAAAACACAGAGACCTCAGCAGATGGCCTGGGCTGAGCAGGGGCCTCCGGGCTAAGCTGCCATGCAAAAGGTGGTGCATGCTAAGAGAATTGCACTGTCCAGCCTGGAGAGGGGAAGGCTCTGGAGTGACCTCCCTGGGGCCTTTCAGAACCTGAAGGGAGCCAATGAGATGGAGAGAGAGGTTATTCAAAAGGGCCTCAAAAGACAGGACAAGGGAGAACTGCTTCACACTGACAGTGAGTAGGTTAAGATTGGATATTGGGAAGAAATTCTTCCGAAGTGATGAGGCCCTGGCACAGGGTGTCCAGAGAAGCTGTGGCTGCCCCTGGATCCCTGGGAGTGTCCAAGGCCAGGCTGGACAAGGCTTGGAACAATCTGGTCAAGTGGAAGTTGTCCCTGCTCATGGCAGAGGGGTGGAAGGAGATGATATTTAAGGTCCCTTCCAACCCAAACCATTCCACAACTCTTTGAGATGGGCACGGAGGCAAGACACATAGTAGGAAGCTATAGACACTGCTAGGCATGTCAGGATGTGCCAGCAAAGTCAAAGTTCAAGCCTGAGCATGCCAAGAAGAGCCTCTGCACTGTGCTGGCAGTGAAGGCCTGAAGAGGGGCCCATTTCTGAGTGTGGATTTAGCAACAGCAGGCACAGCTTAGACTGGGACACTCAGTGCCTCCTCCACCTCGGTCTCCACCAGCCTCCCAGGCATCCATGCTGTTCAAAAGGCTTCAGAGAGCCTCCAGAGAGGGGTGAAGAGAGAGCCAGTATATATTTGGAAAGATTGATCCATGTGAATCCATGGGACTCAACAGGCTGCATCAATGGATGCTGACAGAAATGGATTTGTGGGGCTGCTCTTCACATGTGGGGGCAAACCAGGGCAGATCCCTGACACCTGGAGGAATGCAAGTCTCACATCCCACCTTCAACAAAGGCCAAAAGGATCATCTGAAGGTCTATGTTCTCGTCAGCCACACTTTGGGCCCTGGGAGAATCATGGAATGAGTCTTCTAGCATGTTTTAGGCCACATGAAAGATCCTGGAAGGAAAGAGCCATCATGGATTGACCATCCTGTTTGCTCTCTGTGGTGATGGGATCTGGGCTCAAAGGGCTGACAGCTGTTGGTGACAATTGCCTTGACTTTAGGAAGGATTTTGACACCTTCTCGCACTGTCCTCATATCCACGGCAGGATGTTACAGTTTGGAGGGCTGGGCAATCTGGGGGGGGAAAGACACGCTGGGAGACAGGCTCTGGGGAGAGGTTCATGAGCAGTGAGGGAAAGGGTCTGCATGAAAGTGACAGAAGAATTACTCCATTTCTGTCAGAAAATGGATGCAAATGAAAAGGCACATGCCCTTGAGACCAGAGGATGTGTTAAGGAACCCAGGCATGACCCCGATGTTTTGAAGACTTCGTGGATAGGTGTAGAAGAGGCTGCTACCACGGCAGGGTTTGGGGATCACATCTGGGCTACCTTCTGCTGAAATCACTCACTGATCAGTACAATTACATGGGAACGCTGCTGTTGGCATCCAGTTCCCAGCTGGGTTTGAATCTGGCAAGGGATATCAAAGTCCAAAAGAAGGGCTTCTGTAAGTACCTTGGTGACAAGAGGAAGGCAGGGTAAAATGTAGGCCCACAGCTGAAGGAGACTAGGGACCTGCTGACACAGGACTGTAAAAGACTGGCATACTTAATGCCCTCTTTCTTTCCCTTACTCTCTGCTAGTGAGATGGGTCTTCAGGAGGCTCGGGTCTCAGGGAACAGTGTGAAAGACATCACTGCCAGGCCCTTCACAATAATCATCACATTTGGGAGGTGCCTGAAGACTGAGGGAAGGTAAATATCTCCCATCTTCAAGAGTAAGGCAGAAGGACCCAGGCAACTACAAAACAATCAGGGTCACCTTGATCCCTGGGAAACCGATGGAGCAGCTACTCCTGGAAACCATTTTTATGCATGGGAAAGACAAGAAAATCATCAGGAGTGGTGAGCACAGCTTCCCCTAAGGACAAATTGTGCTTGATCCACTTGATAAATGACTGGCCTGGTGGATGACAGAAAGGAGTGGATATTGTCAACCTGAAGTGCACTAAATTCTTTGACACTCTCCCCCATGAGATCCCCATTCAGCTGAAAACCAGCTGAAAACCAGCTGAATGCCTCCTGTGCAGACAGGGTCAGGGGCACAGCACCTACCTGGAGGCCAGGAGCTAGCAGTGTACCCCAGGGGTCAGTCCTGCCTCCAGCCCTGTTTGGCCTCTCCATTAATGACCTGTTTGATGATGCAGTGTGTACCCTGAGCACGTTTGCTGATGACCCCAAACTGGGAGGAGTGGCTGAGTTGCCAGAGGGTCATGCTGCATCTGGAGCAACCTTGAGAGGCTGCAGGGAGGGACGAGAGTCCTCCTGAAGGGACAATGCAAAGTTCTGACCTGGGGAGGAAGCAATTCCCTGCAGCAGCAGAGGCTGGGGGCTGCACACTGGAGAGCAGCTCAGCAGAGAGGCCCCCCATGGGTGCCAACTGAAGATGAGACAGCAATGTGCCCTTGCTGCAAGGAAGGAGAATGGTGCCCTGGCAGCATCAGGGTGAGTGTGGCCAGCAGGTCAGGGAGAGGATCCTGCTCCTCTCCTCAGAAGTGGTGAGGCCACAGCTGGAGCTGTGTACAGCACATACTCCTCAGTACTCCTACAGTACAGGAGAGAGATGGCCATCCTGGAGAGAGTCCAGTGAGGGCCACAAAGATGATGAAGGGACTGGAGCACCTCTCCTGTGACAAAAGACTGAGGGAGCTGGGGTGATTTAGCCTGGAGAAGGGGTATCATTCATACAGGAAAGAGGGCAACAAGAGGAGGGATCCAGGCTCTTCCCAGTTGTGCCCAGCGTCAGGATTAGAGGGCATGGGCACACACTGGAACACAGGAGAGTCCCTCTGAAGATCAGGAAGCACTTTTCCTTTATGAGGCTTCCCAAGAAAGTGGGGATGCCCAGGGCAGCCAACTCTGGACGGTGCTGCTTGTGCATGGGGGGGTTGTACTAGATTATCTTAAGAGGTCCTTTCCAAACTCAACCATTCTGTGATCTCCAGCCAAAGACCCTCCTCAACACCCCAGTTCCCCACTGAGCTCAGATTGTTCCAAGAGAGCTGATCTGCTCCCCGTCCCTGCAGAGCAGCCTTGACCACACTGGGCAGCAGCATCTGCTCCCTGCCCCTCCTTGCCCACAGGTGTGGTGAGAAGGCTTTGCTGGAGTGCCTTGCAGCTGGGCAGAAGAGCATGCAGGGGGAGGGCTGTGGCCACCACGGAGCAAAGAGGACAACAAAGGAGAACAGCAAGGTGACTTAGGGTCAGGCAGCAAGAAACCAGAGCACCAGACTTTGAAAAGGAAGCGGGGTCCTGGCCAAGTGTGCCTCTCCCCACTTCATGGAGAGCTGGGAGGGCAGTGATGGGTATGGAGGCCTTGCAATTTCACACCCTCCTCCCAGGACCCCAGCAAGACAGGAGGAACAAGTGGAGCCAGGGCACAACAGACTTCCTACATCTCCCAGAGATGGGGATGGATGAAGTACAGCCCCACACCAAGGTCCCTCACCCTGAGGGAGTCAAAGCTGCCCCTTCACATAGAGCCATCACCAGAGCCCCTCGTACACATCTCCTGCTGCCCACAGTGCTGAGAAGTGATGGAGCATTGCTCAGGCTCCAGTCCTCAGCCATGCTCCCCACTGCAGCCAGCGCAGTCAGCAGGCAGGGAACTCATCTGGAGCCTGGCCATGGCTGGGGCTCTGCTGCGCACATGTTGTGCTGTGGCTTTGGCAAACATCTGGCTCTGGGGCTCCCGCCCCTCTGAGTGACGGCTCTTGGTGGGAGAGGAGCCTGGCATGGCCACTGACCAGCTCAAAGCGGCCAGGGAGCAGCCACACAGCTATTTCAGGAGCCGTTCCCATCTGCAGGGCTTTGTCCCAGCCTCCAGCACGGCCGGGTCCCAGGGGAGGGAGCAGGGTCAGGGTTTGGCCCAGAGCCAGCGCAGCACACGTGGCCAAGGCGAGGGTCAGCCCCCATGGCTCCCAGAGCCCCCGTGCAGGGAGCCCCAGCACAGCTGCCAGCACTGCTGGGTCACACTGCTGGGTCCCCAGGACCCCAGGCACGGGGCTGGGGGTCCCACAGCCAACTCCACACTGCCCAGAGCAGCTGGGGCTGCCCCAGCCCTGGCACCCAAGGCCAGGCTGGATGGGGCTTGGAGCAGCCTGGTCTAGTGGAAGGTGTCCCTGCCCACTGCAGGGCGTGGAATGAGATGGGCTTTAAGGCCCTTCCCACCCTTCTGTGATTCTAGGACAGACACAGGGCTGCCAGAAACACGTGTAGCTGGGCATGGGGAGCAGGGGCTGCCCTGAGACGGGCTAAAGCCTTCGGGTCAGAGGGTGAGGGGAACTGGGTTAACCACAGACACTGGCAGGGAGGCAGGGTGTGAATGCGGGGCTGGGAAAGAGGTGAGGGAGCCTGGGAGTGCCCAGCACCCTTCCAGGAGCCCAGGGGCCACCAAGCACAGGGACAGACCAGGGCACACACGGACAAGGAGTGACGTTCTGCACCTGGGTGCCCTTGCCACTGAAATGGCATCTGCAGCCAGGAGCTACAGGGCATAGGGAGCCACACAGGACGTGCAGGAGCTGAACAGGATCTGGAAGCTGGGGAGCAGAAAGGGGTAGGGAATCCTGGAGCAGAGCAGGGCTGCTCTGCTGGGGAGCTGGGAAGAGTGCTCAAGGTGGGGGCTTGAATGGGGCAGCCACAGCACAGGGCAGAAATGGCAGGACCCTGGGGGACACCGAAGCCAGAATGACCGCAAACCAGGTGTGGGGCTGGGTTTCAGCCACGTGGAGCTCAGGCAGAGAGCGGTCAGAGAAGGTCTATACAAAAAGATGGGACACACATCCATAAGATGTGCAGGAGAGACTGGGCTGGGGTCAGCAGAAGACTGAGCATGCCAGTCAGGGTGAGCCTAGGGAGCAAGGCCAGGATGGGGCCCCCAACAGCAGCAGGACATGGAGCTGCTCTGGAGACAGGCTGGGCGAGATGGGGTTGTTCAACCTCAAAAAGGCTCCAGGGAAACCTTAGTGTCCCTTCCAGTGCCTAAAGGGGCTCCAAGAGAGCTGGAGAGGGACTTTGGACAAGGGCCTGGAGTGACAGGACAAGGAGGAATGGCTTCACATGGCCAGAGGACCAGGTTAGATGGCATTTTGGGAAGAAGTTCATCCTTGTGAGGGTGGGCAGACCCTGGCACAGGGTGCTCAGAGCAGCTGTGGCTGCTCCATCTCTGAAAGTGTCCAAGGGCAGGACTGGTCTAGTGCAAGGTGCCCCTGCTCATGGCAGGGGGCTGTAACTGGATGATCTCTAAGGTCCCTTCCCACCTAACACCATTCTGGGATTCCACAGGGAGAGGCTGGCATGTCCCAAGGGCTGTGCAGGTGGAGGAGAGCTGCCCTGGGTCACAGTGGCAAGGAGGAGAAGACAACTGCAGCTGGCACTGACCAGGGGTGTGGGAGAACAAGAGGGAGCAGAAACGGGGGTGCAGGGGGGAGCACGCTGGTGACTGGGGCCACGGGAGGAGCAGAAGGACTGGCCCTGCGGAGGGCTGCATTGTGGGCGGGGTGTGGGTGGACATGGATGAGCGAGCTGTGCGAGCAAGGGCAGGGGTGCAAAGAGGAGTTCTGTGGGGCCTAGGGCTGAGGCAGAGGTAAGGGAAAAGGGGCAGCTGTGAGGGGGCTGGGGATCGCACGGAGGAAGGAGGGAGCTGTTCCAGGGGGCTGGGAGGAGGAGCAGAGATGGGGGAGAGGAGCGCGAGGGGCTGGGGCCTCTCAGCTGCAGTGGAAAAGCTGCTGCAGCTCCAGGGGAAATGCTACTTGAATTAATCATGGCGCTGGCTGCTGTGCCAAGCCCAGGAGGAGGCTGCTGGCAGCGCAAGGAAATAACTTTCACAGGAATTTGGAACAAATGCAGCTCTTCTGGCGGTAACAACAGCACTCACCTCCCCCCACAACCTCCCCATGTACCAGCATCGCCCCCATGCCCACGCTCCTGTGTACCCCAGATCCCCCACATGGCAGCCTGCTCCTCAGGACCGTGACACTCTCCCTCCCCTTGTTCCTGCCCCCCAGCACACTCCCAGGCATCTCCCCATCTCGCTCTGGAAGGCTTGCCTTGTTTCTAAGGAGGGGGAGGCCTGTTCTGTGTTGTGCAAAGGTCTGGAAATAGGTTGATACTAAATCCCTTGCCCTAACAACACAAATGCAGGCAGGCAGCAGTGCCCCCTCCCTCCTGCACTCTCCTTGCCCGCAGTTGGTGAGCATTAGTCCTGCCCCAGGGCCCGTGCATGGCTACGCTCCGTGTCCCTGCCAGGAACAGCCCTCCAGACCTCTTTGGGTAATACAGTGTATGTAGGCCTGGTGTAGCCTACAGCTCTTCACCCAAATCCTCCTCCCTGGGGCACGGCCCATGGGGCTGTCCCAGTGCTCTGCATGTAGCATTGCCCATGAATGTCCCATGGAATTCATCAAAACTCATCAGATTGTCCTCAAAACCACACAGACTCTACATTAGGTGCATTGCTGGTCAGCTTTTAATTTCTGACGTTCCCCAACGTTTGTGTATGGGTGCAAAGGCAGTGTGTAAACCTTGGTTCCAAAATCATCAATACTGGATATATGCAAGAATGTATAATCCACCACTCCATGTCACTCAGGTTGCTGTCCAACCAGCCCATGTTCACCACATGGGGCTCACAGCTCTCTCTGCCAGAGCACAGACAATACTTGATTTAGCATGAAAAGTCAGAAAGTCCCAGAAAAACACTATCTGACCATGCATGCAGTGTGTTGGTACACAGTCAAATGTTTAAAGCAAATTCAAACCAGCAGGGTGAATTTATACCAGAGCAGTGCTTCACATCATGGAGCACAGCACTGGAGCAGGGTCCAGCGCCCTAAAGCTTCTGCACCATTAGCTCATGGAGGCAGAGAGGAGCAGGGCAGCCAGCTGGGGACCATCTCCTGCTCCATTTTCTGCTGGTCTCATGTTCACTGCTACCCTGGGCTCTGCCTCCACCAGTGTTTCTTTCTCATCTCAGATTTGAACAGCGAGTTTGCTATTTCCTTTGCTTCATGCTCAGTCTGCTACTGTGGGACCTGGCCCATAGTAAACATGAGTAATAAACAGAGAAGATGTTATGAGTTCCTTTTCCTTTCTCAGAAGCTCAGGCCAGCAACCTGCTCTGCTCATCCCTGTTCATACTCAGACACAAAGACTGTCCCAGCAGACAGAGTGGAGTCTGCAAGGGAGCAGATCATCTGTAGCGATTGTTCAGGTCTCTCCTGCTCACTCTCGGGGCCTCCTTCCTTCCCCACCCCTCTGTCCTGTCCATGGAGAGTAGACATCACTGTCTAAAAACAGGCCTGGTCCTCCCAGGCTTTTCTGCTTAAAAATGGGGCAGGCTGACAAGGAAGCAAACCCACTGAGTTCTGTGCTGACCTGGTGACTGTCCTGTGTCCTGTACCTCATCTGGCAGGGCCTGCCCATGACCTGAGCACTCATGACCGTTGTGTGGGTCTGGACAAAACCCAGGCTTTGACAGAGATACTTTGCTGTCCCGAGGCAGGGTGAGCCCCAGTGCCTGGAAGCCATAGAGAGATGGAGTCAAGCAGGAACAACAGCACAAAAGGGCTGTGGGGCAGCACACCTGACATGGGCAACTTCATGGGGAATAGTGCCAGGCACTGGCCACCGGGAGCCCTGGCAGCACCTCTGAAGCCTTCCTGTTTGAGGCAACAGGGGTGGCCATGCCAGGCAGCTGCGCTCCAAGCCCAGGGCTCCCTGACCTGGCTCTGCCCAGCTCCCAGGCTCGGCTGGCTGCTGCTGCATCCTCGATCAAGCCCTGGGCCTGGCCAGCCTCCTTTCCCATCCTCTCACATTTCCTGGCTCAGAGGAAGCAGCAGCAGATGTGTGAGCTGTTTGCTTTGTGCCGGGGCCGCGCGGGAGTTACCTGTGCTCAGCCCGGCCGCGCTGTTTCCAAGCGAAACACCCGCACTCAGCCAAGACATCAAATGTGGCCAAGCCTCGGCCCCCGCCGGCTGCCAGGCCAGCCGTGTCCCTGCACGGGGCAGAGCCAGGGGGC
>NW_005054720.1:46960-54093 GCF_000277835.1 Geospiza fortis | reverse complement strand
TCCCTGCACGGGGCAGAGCCAGTGGCCGCGTGCTGGGCACTCTCTGAGGGTGCCCCCAGCCCCAGCTCCCGGGCAGGGCATTCCTTGGAGTGCCCCCAGCCCCAGCTCTGTGCTGGGCACTCTTTGGGTGCCCCCAGCCCCAGCCCCTGTGCTGGGCACTCTTTGGGTACCCCCAGCCCCAGCCCCTGTGCTGGGCACTCTTTGGGGATGCCCCCAGCTCCCGGGCAGGGCGCTCTCCTCCAGCCCGGCCCCACGGCCGCCTCAGGAGCCCCGCCACCATCTCCGATTGCATTTCCAGAACCCTTCCCACACGGCGAGCGAGCGCGCTGAGCAGGAAGGCACGGACAAGGAAAGAGGGGGGCCTCCTTTCGGGGGCTCTGCACAGGCCCGGGGCTGCCCTGCATCTCTGCTCTGATCCTGGCCCTGACCCCGGCCCTGACCCTTCCCCATCCCTGTCCCCAGCCCTGCCCATCCCCACACACCCCACACTGGGACAGTCTGTAGTGTTGCCCTGCATACACCAACCCCAAATCTCCCCTGACCTACATCTTCCTCCTCATCTCCCACTCACTCCTTCTGCCCATCCTTCCCCCTAATCCTACCTTGACCTGTCCCCAAGCCCCCTGATCTATGCCATCCTACACTTGCCCCAGATCCACATGCCTTCTCTATTCCACACCTGGCCCTTGCTCCCACCCAATTCCTCCTTCCTGCCACACTCCTACCCCATCCACTGCACTCACTGCCCCACAAGCCCCTCTCCAGCACTCCCACCCCACACCCTCAGTCACCTGCATGCACACACACACACACCCACCCATGCCCCTGCAGTGTACCCACAGGGCACCCACAGACCATTCCTTCTTGCCACTTCCAGGGTGACCTAGGGACATTCCTGGCCAACTCACAGGACCTCCTCCAGCTTTGTCTTATGGACCCTGGAATTTCTGTTCTTCCTGTCCCCTTGGGCCCCTCTCAACCTGGCACCAGAGCTTCTCATGGTCCCAGCCAGACATCCCCGTGCCCCACACCTCCAGCAGGGAAGTGCCCCAGTGCCCCTGGTGCTTGTCCCCATGGACAGCCTGGATGCTGCCATGGTTGGCAGTGCCTCATTGCACCCCGACACCTGTCCTCAGCCCAACTCAGGCAGGTGGCATGGCCTGTCCCAGGAACCAGGGCTCCAGGGCCTGAGCTGCAGCAGAAACACCGCACACAGGGAGCACAGAACACACGGAATCCCAATGGCATCACTAGCTCATCACAGAGCTTTTGGAGGCCCAGCAGCTCTCCAGCCCCAGCTGTGACCTCTTGCCACACAAAGGCTGGTGCAGCAGCACGTGTCTCAGCTCATTGGTTCATTAGCATAATTAATACTAATGCTCACAAGCAGCCTTACCAACACTGATGAACTTGGGCTAGCGACCTCACAGGGGGAGAGGGAAGTCCGAAGCCTGGCTAGAGGAAGTTTCCAGAGGCAGTATCACATTCCTTAGCCCCATTTTGAGTGTCCTGGCTGCAAGGTAGCTCCACACTGATGCAAGTAAGGCCTGGCACAGCAAGAGCCATGTCAAGAGAGGCCCACACCATGCTCTGTGTGATGGGCAGCCTTGTGGTGTGCCCGATGGCAGTGGCATTGCCCATTGCTTGCACACAGAAAGGATATACACAACTTGGCCCCATTCCAGACTCACACCAAGGGTGGGGATCTCTCCCCCAGCATCCCTGCTGCAAACACTGCCCACCAAAGCCACGACACCTGCCCCAAACACCCTGCACCAGCAGGTTTCCCACCCCAGGCTGCTCACAGCCCTGAATGTGCCCCTGCTGAGCTCCGGCCTCAGTACCTGCACCTACCTGCAAGAAGCAGGTCCCAACAGGGGTGTTCTCCTTCAGAGACACGTTGTAGAAGTTACTCCTGAACACTGGCTCATTGTCATTGACATCCTGCAAGGCCACGTGCACCACAGCTGAGGAAGAGAGGGCAGGGGTTCCCCGGTCTGTGGCCAGCACAGTGAGCTGAGGCTGAGGATCCTTTTCATAATCCAGTGGGGCAGCAGTGGTGATGATGCCAGTGGCGGGGTCAATGGTAAACCAGCTGGAGTGGGTGTCATGGCCATGCAGAATGCTGTACCGCACCTCCCCATTGGGACCCTGGTCCTTGTCACGAGCTGTCACCTGCAGGACAAAGCTGCCTGGGTACACCACCTCAGGGATGCTCTGCTTGTACTCCTGCTGGTCAAAGAGTGGGGGATTGTCATTAACATCCATCACCTGCAGCACAAAGGCTGATTCTGCCCGGAGTGGGGGCGTTCCTGAGTCAGTAGCTGTCACCCGCAGATCATAGGAGTCTCTTTCCTCCCGATCCAGAAGTTGGTCCACACAGATCAGATAGATTATGTTGTCCTTGGTAGTGAGGGCAAACTTGCCATCTCCTCCCTCCAGTGTGACATTGACATTGGAATACTCTCCATAGTCGGGATCGGAAACAGAAATGCGTGCCACATACTGTCCGGGCTGGGCTCCCTCAGAGATCTGTGGGGAGCCATCCTCACTCAGAAAGATGATAGTCATGGTGGGCTGGTTGTCATTGTAGTCACGCACATGGATAGTGACAAAGGCTGTGGTGACCTCAGGATGGACAGCCTTATCCCTTGCCTGCACCACCAGCTCATGCACCTTCCTCACTTCATAGTCCAGACCCTTGTTGAGCTTGATGACTCCAGTCCGGGCATCGATGGTGAAGTACTGGTCAGGATCGCTCTGCCGTCGGTTGATCTCGTAAATCACATCCCCATTGTCACCTTCATCTGCATCAGAGGCAAAGACCTGCAGGATGCTGCTGCCAGGTTTCAGATTCTCTGAAATGAGCGTGTGATAGCGGCTCTGGTTGAAGCTGGGGGCGTTGTCGTTGATGTCCTGAATGGACACGTCCAGTGTCATCTGGGTGCTCCGGGGCGGAGAGCCCCCATCGTAGGCTTCCAGCAGCAGGGAGTATGAGGAACGGTTCTCCCGATCCAGAACGTTGCTGACCACCAGGTCCAAATACAGGACCCCATTGGGTCCTCGGCGCGTTTCCAGGCGGAAGGCCTGCCCCACATTCCCTCCCTTAATCGTGTAGCCTTGTGTGTTCAGGAGGCCACTGTCGGCATCAAAGGCCGGGTCCAAGGGAAACCTGCTGCCAATGGGGGTGTGCTCTGGGATCTGAAAGGTGCTGTGCTGCTTGGGAAACGCTGGGGCATGGTCATTGATGTCATTCACTTGGATGTTCACCTCTACCGTGATGCCCTCTGGGGTGACAGCAATGAAGCTGTAGCGGTCCCGAGTCTCCCGGTCCAGGACACGAGCTGTTTTGATGATCCCTGTATTCTCATCTATCCCCAAGTCAGTGGAGACCCCACTGCCCTCCTGTGCTGAGATGAAATACATGTAGGCACTAGTTTCAGGGGGTAGGCCAGCACTGATGTCCCCAATGATGGTGCCAGCCGGCTGCTCCTCATCTATTTGTAGATCCAGGGTGCCCAGGACAGCAGAGCCCATCACTGCTCTCAGGCTCCCAAGAATAAGCAGCTCCAGCAGAAGCATTGTTGACCTCTTCATTTGCTCCATGGCTGGCAACTAGCAGAGCAGAGGGTGGCTTGATCTCCTTTGCAGAGTTCGCTTTAATCCTGCCTGGAATGCAGACCAGAGGATACTGGTTAAGAGAGAGCAAAGGAAGGACAGAAGGACAGAAAACAGCCTGGAGAGGGAAGGCCTGCCAGGTATCTGCTGCCCAATCACCATGTAACGCCTGTCCCTCACAAGAAGCAAATGTGACAATATGTGTCAGAGCCTGCCCAGAACAAAAGCCTGGCACAGCACCTGGAAGGAGCTCACACCTGACAGTGCCCCGAGGTGAGCAGCTTGGACCCTGTCACAGAGGTGCTTCCTACATCCCCAAGTGCCCTTTCCAACCCCTGCATGCCTGGCAGTACTGGCATCAGCTGCCCCCGAGCAGCAGCCCCTGTGTCTTTAACAGCTGAATGCTTCCTGAGAGGTTCAGAGCCTGTCTGCAACAGGACAGAGGTTTTGGGCAAACAGCAGCCTTGCATCTCTCCACCCTGAAAGAAGCTGGTCTCAAATTACGAGATAGCTCAGCGAGTTGAGACCCGAGCCCCCACCCCCTCTCTCCGCAGCAGCGTGCCTTTCAGAACCTCGGGGACATAGGTGCCAAAAACCCGTGAAGTGCGAATCTGCTGTCCCTGGGAAGGAGCACAGAACGGGAGTGGGCTTCCATCCAGTGAACAATAAATCAAAAAGGATGCATTGCAAAGGATGTGCCCACAGCTGGGAATGCCCGGGATAAAATCAGGCCGTGCTCATTGTTGGGGCTGGCACGGAGATCGGTGGGTGCCCCACGCCGGTGCCATGGAGGGCGGCGGCAGTGCCGAAGGAACGCAGCGACTCCCTCGGAACTGCCAGCTGCTCCGTCCCACACCCTCCGCTGCTCACTCCCCTCCTTTGTCTCCTTCTCGCTGCTCGAGAGCGCCCGTGCCCGGGGCTGCCAGCGCTGCCCTGCCCTGCCCTGCCCTGCCGGAACAGCGCGGGTAACACCGCGGCCGCGGAGCTGCGCAGGAACAGCGGCCCCGGACCCGCTCAGCGCCGCGAACGAGGCTCCGTGGTCTGCAGGGATGGCGGCAGCATGAGCTCACTCTTGGACTCTCTTGAAAGCGTTTGCTGCTGAGCCCATAACCACACTCAGGAGCCGCTCATGTCAGATGCAGGAGCAAGAACCTCCCTGTCTTGGGGGATGGAGGTGGCTGGCAATGCCTACTTTGGGGACTAAGAATATCAGCCCTTGACCAAAAAACTCCATGGCGGTGTTAACCCTTTCCAGGGCACATATGATGGTATTCTTGGGTCCCCTTTCCCACCTCGGATCAGCTGTCTAGATTTTTTTTCCTGTGTAAATCCTGGGTTAGTGACAGAAGCAAAATAATTTAAAAGTATTTTCTATTCATAAAGAAATGTTTACTTCAGTGGGCATCCGGTCTGAGGTAAATCCACATGCTCTTCTTGCACCCAGCAGGTGAGAACCCTCACAATGTCCTAGGACCTGAAGTCATCAAAAGAAAATACTTTTGTGTGCTGCGATTTGGGAATCTGCATGAACTCAGTGGTCCTAGACAGGTCTGCCTCTCTGTTGGAGCTAGTTTTAATTCTCCAGATGGAGGGGTAACTGCCTACCCCCAGAACATGCAGTGCTGGAGGAATGGGGTCTGAGGCAGCTTCTGTGATGAGACTGCACCATGCCAATGGTGCTGCAGATGCTTAGGTCATGGGAAGGGCCAGGGCAGAGAGTTTAAAGCTTGGTAGGAGCTTAGACTCTTGGGCAGCTTGGACTCTTAGACTCTGGAAGAAATCAGGGCACAGACATGGGGAAAAGCCCACCTAGTTCCATTAGTGGCCTTGAGAAGCCACTGAGGCTTTATGGAGTGCTGGAGGGGAGAAGAGAGACTGGAAAAGCAAATCTGGGGAGTGTGAAGAGCAGCTGAGAGCACTAGCACAACCAGGGAACAAAAATTAGGGTCCCTGGGCTGGAAAACTGGTGATGAAAGCCTATATAAGCTTCTTCAGTTCTATCCTCCCTGGATGCAACTGAGTAGTTTCACAGCAAACCTATCTTTCAGCTAAAGGTGGAACTGAACATTACTAGACCAGCTGGTGGTACCAGCCATCCTTGGTACCAGCAGACCCCTGTTACAACGAGGTGCGCAGGTTTGGGTCAGAGGGAAACAGCAGTGACCTCAGTGGATGCAGAGTCACAAAATCTGAACAGCTGCTTTCAGTTAGCAGAGAGCTCAGTGCGGGGCTGCTTGGCCGGTCCGTGTAACGTGAGCCACAAGGCCCCGCTCCCTCTGTGTCCCTCCCACCACCGGGCACCCTTGAGAAGAACGGCAGCAGGAGCCTCTGAAGAAAACTGCCGGGATGAGAATCTCTTCACATAGGTCTTTGAGGTCCAGAGCCATGATGAAGAGGTTGACAGGAAGGGCAGCTAAAATGGAGCAAGCTGCAACATCCATCTAAGCCTAGAGCTGACAGGCTGGAGCACTAGGAGAGCCCACCCTGCACGTAGCAGATGTGCGATATTTTGAAATAAAAATTATATGGAATTACATTGGGACCACTGTGTGCACCCTTGCCAGCAGCAGCTTGTGCCTGCTGTCATCCACGAGAAAGGGGAAGTGGGCTCCCAGCAGCCCCAGCAGAGGAGCTGGAGAGACGGCATCCCCTGTGCATGCCACAAACAGATGTCAGAGGGCTTGCAGTGCGAAGGCTCCATGAAAGCTGCAGATGCTGCTGATGCCATACCCTAGGTCTGACATGAGAGGCCATGACTCGTGTAATGATGTTTTTGAGACTCCAGTCCAGAAGAGGAAGCCTGTTTAATCTTTGCTGAGCACTGGTCACTGACCTGGAATATGCTTTCCTCCTGTATATTCACAGAGATTCTCTCTCTCTCTAGTTTCAGATGATCTGCCCTCGACACCATGCACAGCCCCGACTTGCCTGCAGTGCAGCCTTGGGCTAACAACTCCCTCCCAGCCTCTACTCAACCTACCACTACCTACAGCCACCTCTGTGCCTCCCGGCTCTCCTACCATCTCCCACCTGGGCCTGCAGGACCGGCACCCTTCTGCTGGCTGCCAGCCCGGCCACACAGCCCCATGACCCTCTGGTACGGCCCCGAGCAGTCAGAGCGGTGGTGGCACTCCTTTTCTGCGCATGCAGTCAAGTCCCCACTGCATCCTCGTGAATCCCATTTTTGTGCCACACTGGGGCTCCCCGCGGGCTCTCCTGTCTCTGAGAACGCATCCCCCACAAAGGAAAGTCTAATGAAATATTTCCGCGCCGGAGCCAATTCCCACAGTCCCTGTCTCGGGACATCCCCGCTCTGCATCGGCCCCTGCCGGACTGTGCCCATCGCCAAGGCGCTGCGGGGCCTCGCCTGCTCCTGTACACCGGAGCTGTTGGGGCTCGCTCTGCCCCGAGCTCCGGCCTCCCGGGGCTCCCCAGCCGCCGGGCCCAGCGTCCGGTGCCGCTCCCTGTCCCGGTCCCTGGCGCTCCGGACGTCCCGCCCCCGGTGGCCTCGGTGC
>NW_005054720.1:45344-46291 GCF_000277835.1 Geospiza fortis | reverse complement strand
CGGGCGGTGCGGCGGTATGGCCGGGCTCCAGGGGTCGGGGAGCAGGATCGGCACGGAGAGGGAGAAAGGGCTGGACCCGGGCACAGAAGGATGGAAGGAAGCGGTGGGTGCCGGGAGCCCGAGAAAATGGGAAGGGGGTGGCAGGAGCCGGAGCAGGAGTGGGACGGGACCGGGCAGGGACAGGGCTGGGCAGGGGATGAAATGAGGTTGTGGGCGACGCTGGGGGCATATGGGGACATGATCACAGGCCATTCTTTCCTCTCTACTGCAGTTGTTTCTTCAGCTCATAACCCAGTCAAGTACCTGTGACTCCCAACACCTTGACTCACATCGGGGCTCCGAAGGTCCAGCCTGGTCCAGGCTCACTCAGTGTGCCTGTGCTACAAGGGACTGGGGCTCCACCAGTCTGTGCCAGAGAAGAAAACAAGACTGATGACTGTCCAGGCATCTCCACCAGCAGCTGGCTCCTCAGCTCGGCTTGGCCACTTAGGCAGCTTTTCCCTGCTCCAGACAGGTCTCAGCAGTCTGTGTGTCTGTTGGAGCCATGCAGCCTCTAGGGCCAGTAACCACTGCTGGACCTTCTTTGATTTCTTGGTGGAGAAACTGCTGCTGAGTAGGGTCTGTTGCTAAGATCATCTGCTAAAGGCCATGGCTCAGTGTGCTCTGAGATGGTGAGATGGTCCTTACAATATTGTGCCTGTTCCAGTTCCAACAACTTCAGCCTTGACTCAGCTATCACGTCTCTTCTTTCTCGGACAGACCCTTAATGACATTTTGTGTAGAGTAAAACAGTTCTCAGTCCCCATGTGTAAGAAATCAGGCAAGGAGGGTGAGAGACTGGCATGGCTGAGTCAGGACCTGCTGGTCAAACTAAAGAGCAAGATGGAAACACACAGGCAGTGGAAACGGGAACAGGTATCCCAAGAGGAGTACAGGGACCTTGCCCA
>NW_005054720.1:25787-45334 GCF_000277835.1 Geospiza fortis | reverse complement strand
AAGGCTGAGGCAGAGCTGGTGCTGACCTTGGTGAGAAATACAAAGAATTATAAAAATACTTTCTACAGGAATGTCAGCCAGAAAAGAAACATCAAAGACAGTGTACCCTGCTGATAAACATGACTGGCAAACTGGTAACAAGGGACAAGGAGAAGGCTGACGGGTTCAGCCATGCTGGGCAGGATCGTTGATCTGGTGGAGCATAGGAAGGCTCTGCAGAGGGCTCTGGACAGGCTGGGTTGATGGGCTGATCAGCTGATGGATCACATTCAACAAGGTCGAGTGCTGGGTCCTCCCTTGAATCACCACAACCTCAGGCAGCACTCCAGGCTGGGAACAGAGGGGCTGGGAAGTTGGAAAAGGACCCAAGGGTGCTGGTTGGCAGTGGCTTAACATAAGACAGGATGTGCCCAGGTAGGCACCTGGCTTCTGCCAGCAATAGTGTAGCCAGCAGGACCAGGACAATAATTCCTCCCCTCTGCTCCACTCTGGAAAGACTCCACCTGGAGCACTGCTCCCAGCTCTGGAGTCCTCAGTACAGGAAAGACACAGACACAGACCAGGTGGATTGATCCAGAGAAGAGCCCCAAAAATGATCAGAGATCTGGAGCACCTCTCCTGTGAGAACATGTTGAAAGAGTTGGGGTTCTTCAGCCTGGAGAGAGTGGGCTCTGAGGAGATCTTAGAGCTCCTTGCAGAACTTAAAGGGACATTATGACAAAAATGGGGACAGACTTTTTACCAGGGCCTCTAATGAGAGGATGTGATGTTTTCTAAAAAAATGCAGTAGATTCAGACTAGGTATAAGGAAGAAATCTTTATGGTGAGGGTGGGGAAACACTCAAGGTCAGGTTAAAGGGGGCTCTGAGTCACCTGATGCAATAGATGTCCCTGCTCATTGCAGGGGTGTCGGAGTAGGTGACCCTTAAAGGTTCCTCCAACCCATCCCATACTATGATTCTATTATTCAAACATTACACTCAACTTTAAGAGAATAAGGAACTCAGAGAACCACTAGTTTGTGAAGGTCATCACCACACCTGGAAAACTCAGAGACTGCACTGTCTCAGAATCCATTTCTGACCATATAGAGAACAAAGAGGCAATCAGGAATAGTCAGGGCAGATTTAGCAAGCACAGATCATGCTGAGCAGCCCAATTAGCTTCTCTGGCAAAAGGATTGGCTGTATGGATGAAGGGAAAGCAGTAGCTGCAAAGTGGCTTGGCAGCATTGACAGCTGCTCCCGCTGAGTTTTAGTTCACAACCTGAGGACATGATCTGAGTGAATGGAGCATTGGGTGGGCTGAAGGCTGGTGGCACCTCTGGGCTGTGAGGGTAGTGATCAGTGACTCAATACAGAGATGGTGCCTAGCAGCCAGCAAAATACACCAAGCACTGATTTAGGAGCCAGTATTGTTCAGTCTTTGTTGATACTCTGTAATGACAGTAGAGTACAAGACTCCATGAGACGACACTAGGAGGGGTCATTGATATGTGGCTTTTTAGTCCAAAGAGGTGTCTAGAAACTCACAGAAAGAAATTAGCAGAAATTAGATCTGATTCAGAATAACCCCAAAACGGCTACAGGTTGGGAATCATCTGGCTAAGTCACAGTCCTGCTGCAAGGAAGATGAGAGTAGGGATGAGCATGGAATGAAGAGTCAGTAGGATGCCCTCATTGCAAATCAGGAAAACAACTTCTCCACTGCATTAGGAGAATGGTCAGCAGCAGATTGAGGGAAACAATCATCCCTCTTGAACTGGGATATTGTGAAGCCACAGATGGAATCCTCTGTACATTTTTGCCTCTCCCTGTTCATGAGGGATATTGAAAAGCTGTAGGAGGTAGGTAGTGGTCTGGGGCATCTGATCAATTTATAACAAGACACTGAAGAAGGTGGCTTCTCTTGGTCTGGTGATGCTTAAGCAGAGGGGCTGTTTAACAGCATCCTGCTGCTGCCTCAAGGACAGGTTACAAAATTATGGAACCAAATGCAGACAGTAGCACAATAACAATGACCACACTAACACCTTGAGAGATTCAGAATGAAGATTAGAGACTGTTTTTTTTTTTTTGCTGGGAGAGTACTGTAACACTGGAAAAAGCTGTTCATAGAGTGGTGAATCTCATCCCCTTGCAAGTTTCCAAGGGTGATCTGATCCATTGTTGCTGATTGTCTTCACATAAGAGGTTGGATTATGCAATTCTGGACACCCCTCTTAACCACAGGACTGTCTACTATGAACTGGTGAATTTCATTCCATTTCTGTTATGCTATTCCTTAGTAATAGCTTTTTGCTTTTATGATGTCTCAGTCACCCTCTATACTCACCATTCCTCTCGATGCTGTGTCACTAAGCTACCTTATCCATGTACTTTTTTTTCCTGAGATCTTTACTGAAAAAATTGAAATAGAGGAGCTCTAAAACTGACCTTGAAAAGACTGTGCATTTCCTCAAGCATAAAACTCCTAATTTACTATTATATTTTTTTGCCAGCCTTCCACATTTTAGTGGAAGTTTTCATATTAATATCTGTCTTCTTCAGTTGAGTAAATAATTTCTCATGTGTTACTATAGGACTGCAGTTCAGATAGTCTGCTCAACTGAAAGGTTGATCCTGGCCCCAAAAAAGCCACTTATCAAGGTGTCTAATGTGCTATTCTGGCATAATTTGGCAAAATGATAGAATCACAGAGCATGCTGAATTGGAAAGCATCCACAAGGACCATAAAGACCAACTGCTGGGCTTGCACAGCACCATCCCCAGGAGTCACACCATGTGCCTGAGAGTGTTATCCAAATGCTCCTTGAAGCCTCTGTTAGGCTTGGTGCTGTGACCACTGCCCTGGTCCCAGTGCCCAACCACCCTCTGGCTGAAGGACCTTTTCCTAATATCCAACCTAACCCTCTCCTGACACAGCTTCAGGCCCTTCCCTCGGGTCCTGTCCCTGTCACCATAGTGTCTGCCTCTCCTCGGCCCCTCACGAGGAAGTTGCAGAGCTTTGAGCTCTCTTCTCCAGCTGAACAGACCAAGTGCCCTTAGCTGCTCCTCATACGCTTCCCCCCAAGGCTCTTCACCATCTCTTGCCCTCCTTTGGAGGTTCTCTAATAGTTTAACATCTTTCTTGCATTACAGTGCCCAAACCTGCACCCAGTATTCCAGGTGGGGCCTCTCCAGTGCAGAGCAGAGCAGGACAATCCCTCCCTGCCTGGCTGGCCATGCTGGGCCTGCTGTCCCCAGGACCAGGATGTCCCCCTGGCTGCCAGGGCACTGCTGACTCAGGTTCAGCTTTCTGCTGACCAGGACTCCCAGGTCTCCTTCCACCACTCTGCTTTCCATCTAATTTCCCAGTCTGTATGTACATCCAGGATGCCCCATCCCAGGTGCAGAACCTGGCACTTTCCCTTGTTGAACTTCCTCTGGTTGGTGACTGTCCTGTCCTCTGATTTGTCCAGGTCTCTTTGCAAGGCCTCCCTGCCTTCCAGGGAGTCAACAGCTCCTCCCAGTTTCATATCAACAGCCAACTTGCTCAGTATCCCTTCCATTCCTGCATCCCAGTAATTTATGAAGATGCTGAAGAGCACAGGGCCTATCACATTACTGACATGTTTTCAAATTATCATTTTCCTTTAAAATCTGCTTTGAATCCTTTATACTACTGCAAGCACTCTGCATTTTCCTAGGTCATTCCCTTCGGTCCTTCCTTCAATACCAATGAGTTTGTTAGTCCTCAGCCCCATGGCATTACCCCAGATCATCAAACGAGGTCCTCTCAGACTTGCAATGGGTTCTCAAGTGCTCCCTCTACTCAAAGATAGAAATTAGTGGATTCCTTTTGGTCTTCTAGTAAATTCTAGTTTACTAGATATTCTGGGAGAAACTTTGCAGGAGAGGGGAGAGCAGAGCCATCTTATGTGCTTGGACATTCAGAGAGGCTCCCACAGTGATTCTGACGTGCACAGGGGGCTGGTAGAAAGAGGTTAAGCTGGGCTGTGCGTTGTGAGAGCAACTATGACACAGAAGCAAGAGCAAAAATACATTATTCACCTACTCAGATCATTACTCTCTGTCATATTTATTCAGTGCTTTGGTGAACTGCCAAAACTAAAATAATGCAGGAGGTGATAAAATATGGCAAACTGAGCCCAAGCCAGGTGAGATGAGTGGAGGAAGCACACTCTGCATGCTCCAAGAGGCACCACGGTGGGATGCCATGATACCACCCCTCAGAATGCTGCTCTGCCACACCAACCCCAAGCCCTGAATCAGAGACAGCCTCCCCAGCCTGGACCTGCATGTTCCTGCCCTCATCCCGAGCAGGTGGGAAGTGCTTGGGCAGTTTGGCACCTTCCTGCTCGATGGCAGCTTGTCCCAAAGCTGGCAGTGGTCCCCTGGCCCATGGCATGGCAGGACTGAGGCTGAGGTTCTGCTTGTGCAGGCTGAAGCCTGGCTCCAAGTCCCAAACAGGAAATCCTTCTAGGATGTGCTTAGGCTCCGATTCCCGGATGTTTGCAGCAAGCAAAGGCTTCCTCCATGCAGAATGGAGGTTAAAAATAAAATAAGGCACCTGCTAGGAACATACATGGCTGGGGCTGGAGGGAAAGTGAGGGGACAGCTCTCCCTGAGACAGGGAAAGTCTTTTTCATGTGGGATCCCAAGTTTGCCTCTGCCATTTTGAATTCCCTAAAAAACCATGAAAGAGAATCCATTAAATCCATGAACAGAGAAAGCACAGCAGGATCATTTCACCTACAAATGGAGCTGGTACCTCAACTGTTCAGCTCTGTATTCACAGCCAGGACAAGAGGAAATGCTGCTGTGAGCTGCTTCTGGGATCCAACCCAACCAGAGAGCTTTGGACCTCACAGTGGAAGAGTTCTTGTGCATTCCCTGCTTGTGTGGATGGACACAGAGCTGCTGTCACACACAGCTCTCTCAACAGGCAAAGATTCCTGTGCCACAGGGGCTGTTCTTGAAGCCCTGAGTGTAAGGTCCACTCCCGGGGCTGCATGTGATGGATGCTTTTAAGGTACAGCAGGTAGAATTCAATTTGTTGATGTTTACAGTCTTGGAAATTTGGTGAAGCTCTGGCAGGTATTTTTTAAATAGCATAGTAGAGGCAGGTTTGAAACAGAAGAAGAAAGATCTAGGGCTGTCAGATGATTCATTCCCTCACCTCAAAGAGGCTTCAGTTGAAGCCAGGGTACCTGCCATACCTCGCAGATGTGCACCTAGCTAGTTCTAAAGGTCCACCCATAATGAAGATTTCAGAAACCTGCCAGTCAATCTATTCAGTGCTAAATTTTCTTTACTATTATTTAAGATTGTTTCTTGTACTACCTGTCATGAACAGTGGAAGTAGATTGTTCTCTTTGCAACTATCCTCTACAAATCAAGGTGGTCATCATGTCTTTTCACTCTTCTCTAACCTAAATTGCCCAGACCATTTGATCTTTTCATATTGCCTTTTCTGAACCTCTCATTGTGCCTTCTGGACATTCACAAATTTTTCTACATTCTCTGGGGTGCACTGGCACACAGTACTGGACACAGTCTGGCTGTGGGCCTGATCACAGCAAAGCAGAGCTAGAAATGTTAGTTCCTGCATCCTGCAAGTCACATTCCTGTTTATACCATCTCATACCATGTTATTTTGTTTTTACAATATGCCCTCAGCTGATTAATATTCAAGCTACAGGTGCCTATAAACCAAACCATACAGACAGTTCTTCTCAGTCTATCTTTACAGTTTATTGTTCCTATTAAGCACATAAACTTCCTACCAAGGAATAATTATACTACTAACATTAATTTTTAAATTTCTGTCAATGTTTTTAGTATCTCAGCTAATGATCTTCAAGGAAATATAAACTGACTAAACAGAAGGTCACAGAATAACAGGGAAATTCTGTTACTGCAGCTTTAGTGATGCAAACTTAATGTTCGATATTTATAAAGACCGTAGAAAACTCAAAATGGCCCGACAAGAGTCATTAGAATGACTCAGGATCCAAGGAACAAGGTTCCATGTGAAGACCTTTAGTAAGATTAAAAAAAGTAATGACTTCTAAGGATCTCTAAAAATGAAAATTTTTAATTTTTTTCAATACTAATGTTTCAGTCTAGCAAATAAAGGTGTAACAGGAGACATACTGTGCAACTGAAGTTATACAAACAGAAAGGAAAGAGGAGTAGTTCAGTGGAAGGAGGAATGAATCACTATAACCATGAAATCACTATAACCATGAAAAAGACATAACAGATTCCTAGCAGTTGAAGTTGTACATCTTGGCTAATGAGGGTGCGGGGCCAGCTCACATGGACCATGCTTTTGCCCAGAAAACTTGCACCACATGAGCCCTGAGATCACTTCCAGCCTGGTGTTCTCCAGCTCCACGAGTCTGTGCCTTTCTCAGGAGGCAGAGTCTGTCCCAGGGCTTCTGTGATCTTTGTGATTCCCAAAGGACGTGGGCAGAGCCATCCGGTCCTGGTGTCTGAACTGAACCTGAGTGCTGCCTGCCCCACGGAGCCCTTCCCAGAGCGAGGGCTGAGCTGTGTCAAACCAAGGAATCGGCGCATGGGGAAAGGGAGTGAGATAATGATGAGAAGGAACATGTCTAATACATGTTCATCTGTGAGCCAAGACAGAACTGAAATCAACATTTCCAGAGGGTGAGCGGGCTGAGCCGAGCCCGGCGCTGCTGACTGCTGCACTTCCTGTCCTGGCTCCTTGCTCTCTCCTCCTCCGAGATCTCTCCATCCACGTTTGCAGCGGGGTGACCTCATTTGGCAGCAGTTCTGCCGCTGAGCGCCGGCTGGAGCGCACCGCTCTCACCGGTGCCTCAGAAAGCTGCTTGCTAAGGCCTGGACTTCCTCCCTGGTAGCAAACAAGTCTCCTTCTGTTCCCCTGGAAATCAGCTGGGAGGAAGCGAGATGGGGGGGGTGGTTTCCGAAATGCTGGATTGTGATTACAGACACACCATGGGGCTGGGGGCCAGGGTGCTCCTGCAGGAGGGCACAGTGCCTTTGGTGTGCACACACAGGTACAGGGGCTGCAGAGGATCCAGGGTGCTCCTGCAGGAGGGCACAGTGCCTTTGGTGTGCACACACAGGTACAGGGGCTGCAGAGGATCCAGGGTGCTCCTGCAGGAGGGCACAGTGCCTTTGGTGTGCACACACAGGTACAGGGGCTGCAGAGGATCCAGGGTGCTCCTGCAGGAGGGCACAGTGCCTTTGGTGTGCACACACAGGTACAGGGGCTGCAGAGGATCCAGGGTGCTCCTGCAGGAGGGCACAGTGCCTTTGGTGTGCACACACAGGTACAGGGGCTGCAGAGGATCCAGGGTGCTCCTGCAGGAGGGCACAGTGCCTTTGGTGTGCACACACAGGTACAGGGGCTGCAGAGGATCCAGGGTGCTCCTGCAGGAGGGCACAGTGCCTTTGGTGTGCACACACAGGTACAGGGGCTGCAGAGGATCCAGGGTGCTCCTGCAGGAGGGCACAGTGCCTTTGGTGTGCACACACAGGTACAGGGGCTGCAGAGGATCCAGGGTGCTCCTGCAGGAGGGCACAGTGCCTTTGGTGTGCACACACAGGTACAGGGGCTGCGGGGGGATCATGGGGTTCCTGCAGGAGGGGACAGTGCCTTTGGTGTGCGCACACAGGTACAAGCCCCATGGCAAGGGACCCGCTCATTCCAGCGAAAGGAACAAAACAATTTGTGAATTACCCCTTCCTAAGGAACATGGCTTTTGCTTTGGAGGAGTTTTCTATATATAGTGAGGTGATTATTTCAGAATGGAAAATGTTTGTTCAGGAAGGAAAGGCTCTGAGACCAGTAGAGTCAAATCTCACCCACATGTTGCCAACTCCATTGGACTCTTCTGCCCCGCAGCAGGGACCAGGGAGAATTCTGCAGGGATGAGGGTACTGTCCAGGAATTGCCCACTTGCACCAAATTTATCTGTGCTTAAGCTTTAGTTCAAGCTGGGGTCTGCCATGAGTGGCAGGTCTGAAGTAAGATCTGATGATTTCTCCAGGGGAAAAAATGCAGATGGCTTGACCCTGTGACAAACCATGTTTATCATCCACAACTGCTGCACACTGGGATGCAATGACATCCCACAAATACTCTGGACTGCAGATGCCAACAGCAAACAGAGCAGTGCCACACCGAGCAGAGAGTCTGTGCAGAATGTGCTCTATGCACACAGCAGATACCACAAATAGGATGGGCAGCTGTCTGTGGGGAGGATCACCAACACACACAGACACACAGACAGACACACAGACACAGACACACACACAGAGACACACAGAGACACACAGAGACACACAGAGACACACAGAGACACACAGAGACACACAGAGACACACAGAGACACACAGAGACACACAGAGACACACAGAGACACACAGAGACACACAGAGACACACAGAGACACACAGAGACACACAGAGACACACAGAGACACACAGAGACACACAGAGACACACAGAGACACACAGAGACACACAGAGACACACAGAGACACACAGAGACACACAGAGACACACAGAGACACACAGAGACACACAGAGACACACAGAGACACACAGAGACACACAGAGACACACAGAGACACACAGAGACACACAGAGACACACAGAGACACACAGAGACACACAGAGACACACAGAGACACACAGAGACACACAGAGACACACAGAGACACACAGAGACACACAGAGACACACAGAGACACACAGAGACACACAGAGACACACAGAGACACACAGAGACACACAGAGACACACAGAGACACACAGAGACACACAGAGACACACAGAGACACACAGAGACACACAGAGACACACAGAGACACACAGAGACACACAGAGACACACAGAGACACACAGAGACACACAGAGACACACAGAGACACACAGAGACACACAGAGACACACAGAGACACACAGAGACACACAGAGACACACAGAGACACACAGAGACACACAGAGACACACAGAGACACACAGAGACACACAGAGACACACAGAGACACACAGAGACACACAGAGACACACAGAGACACACAGAGACACACAGAGACACACAGAGACACACAGAGACACACAGAGACACACAGAGACACACAGAGACACACAGAGACACACAGAGACACACAGAGACACACAGAGACACACAGAGACACACAGAGACACACAGAGACACACAGAGACACACAGAGACACACAGAGACACACAGAGACACACAGAGACACACAGAGACACACAGAGACACACAGAGACACACAGAGACACACAGAGACACACAGAGACACACAGAGACACACAGAGACACACAGAGACACACAGAGACACACAGAGACACACAGAGACACACAGAGACACACAGAGACACACAGAGACACACAGAGACACACAGAGACACACAGAGACACACAGAGACACACAGACACACACAAACAGACACACACGCACACACACACACAGACGCACAGAGACACACACACACACACAGAGACACATAAGGACCGCCCAGAGGAAGGCAGAATGGACTGGCATGGTGCAGCTCCATCTTGTGGGAGTTTCTCAGTGCTGATCTCAATGCTGATCTCAGGAATTTTATTTATCTGTGGTGTAGCATTGCTTGTGAGTCCCAGTGCCTGCTAAACATATCATGTTTGAGCTATTTAAAAAAACCACAATAACAGATTGTTACTTTGCAGTTTACCATGATGCACATAATCTGACAAACATGTGACCATTAGGTAACATCACGTGATCTAATCCAAGTCACAATCCCAAAACATCCCTAGGTTAAAAGTGCACATATGAGCCTACCATTCACTTTAAAAGTTACTCAGTCCTCCAGGTTAAATCCCAGACCTGTTGCTCCTCCACTAACAGAATCAGGCTACAAAGCATTACTTTGCTGATCCTGTTTTACACAACCTTAAGGACCATAACTGATGTAGAAAAAGGAAGAAAATTTGGCTTATGAGTCAATATAATGATTTAATTATCCAGAAATAACTTGGGCCACTGAGAGGTGCTGTGAGATAAGGGACAGGTGATTCAGGGGGAATACAGAGGTGTTATCCAAGCAAGAAGAAAAGGGGCCCAAGCTCATATGGAGTCAAATATGCCAAGAGATGTGAAGTGCAGTAAGAGAGACTTCTGCAGAGATGTCTGTAGCAACAGGAAAACTAAGGAAAACATGGACCCATGACCAAACAGGGCAAGCAGCCCAGGGCTGAAGGACATGGAGCAGCAGCCTCCAGGGACTGCAGGGCTCTGAGACCAAAGGGGAGCTCGAGAACAAGGAACCTTCAGTGCAGCAGAGTGACGCGGGGACCACTGCTAACAGAGACCTGAAAAGATGCGCCCACGGGTAGTGAGGGAGCTGGGGAGCACCACTGTGAGGCGACTCATGATTCTCTTTGAGAGGGCTTGGTGATGAAGGGAGGCTCCTGACAACTGGAAGAAAGCAAATATCACTCCTATCTTCCAGAAGAGCAAAAAGGAAGATCCAGGGAACTACAGGCCAGTCAGCCTCATCTCTGCCCCTAGAGAGGTGATGGAGCACACCTTCCTGAAAAGCATCTCCAAACACAAGAAGGCACAAAGGTGATTGGGAGTAATTGGCAAAGATTTTAGCTCAGTTGGTGAGAGCATGGTGCTAATAATGCCAAGGTTGTGGCTTCACCCCCTGTATGGACCATTCACTTAAGAGGTGGACTTGGTGATCCTTGTGGGTCCTTTCCAGCTAAGAATATTCTGTGATTTATAAAGAGAAAATCATTCTCAATAACCCAATAGCCTCCTACAAGGAGATGATTTAGGGTAGGAGAGGAGATCAGCAGGTGTTGGTGGCTCAGCTTCAGTAAGCCTCTAGTCAGGAAGGATAACCACAGTCACAATTCCACAGTGATTTGGATTGACAGGAACTTAAAAATCACCTATCTCCAGCCCCCTGCCATGGACAGGGACACTTCACTAGACCAGGTTGCTCCAAGCCCCATCCAAACTGGCCTTGCACTCTTCCAGTAACCAGATGGGTTAAACCCTCCTCACATCACCTTTATGAACACCTGCATGGGATGATTTTTCCTCCTTTCATTTAAATTGAATGACACCTTAGGTAACTGCAGAGAATGTCAGTCCCACAGCTAGTGCACAGTCACTGATTTTAAAGCCAGGGTGTTAGTTATCCTTTAAAAATATTTTTTTCACAAGCTGTAGTGTAATTTTATATTTAACATTTCAAAGTTTGTAATACTCTTCTCCTCTGTGATGTTCTCTTTGATGACCAAGAATAGGGTCCTATCTATTACTGAGGATAGAAGTCTTTGGCTGCCACTAATTTGCCATGGGGTCACAAGTTCACAAAGCAGACAAGGTACAATTTCCAGTTTATAGTATTTATACTTACCTGTCTTACAAAATCTAAACACTTTCCAGAAGCTCATCAGGCAATGCTATCAAACCTCTCTGATGGGCTCTACTGGAGGTGTCCATGAGGTGAGGGATACAGTGAGAAAGGTGTAAAAGCTGGGACATGTCTGTAAATCAAATTACATAATGCCAAGTATCTTCAAATAAGCAGATCTGCTTCTAAACAATACATTCTCCACACCTGGTCTTTCTAAAAGAATCAGGCCAGAGAGTATTGAACCCTGATAACTGACCAAACAAACCAGAAATTTATTTTGTCAACTGACAGCCCAGTATAGAGCAGGGAGACAGAAAATCTGGGTGGATTGCATTTCACCCTGCAGCAGCAGCTTGAACTCCTGCTCGTGCATGAAGAGCTCTCTCAGAAACCACAGACAAGCCTGTTTGCTCCACAGCTTCCTCCTCTTAGAGGCCCCCAGCAGCAGCCCTTAGAGCAGTCCTGCCCCAAACACTGCATTGCCCATAGCTGGGCGGTTCCAGCTGCTGCCCAGGGCATCTCCTGGTGCTCCCTCTGCATCACCAGCTCCCTTACTGCAGTGCTCCTTCAGCACTGATTCCCATTCTGTATTTTATAGCCTGAAATTACCCCCAGTTTTGCTTGTGTAGTTGCTGCTGCTGCTGCTGAACTGAGGCCCAATACCCTGCTGTCCTTGGCTAAGGCATCAGAGTTCCCTGTATGAGAAAGGTAATAGAGAGAAACCTAGAATCCACAGAAATGAAGAGCCTGATTTCAGTACCTGAGAAGCATGTTGTTAACAGCACAGGTGCAAGGAGGGTGTGGAAATGCTCATTTTCTGATGGAAACAACTGGAATTTATTTTAATTTGATTCTTACATTGTCTTCACATTCCAGAATGGACAGAATGGGCTTACATATCCGTAGCGATTGATAATGGAAACAATTTTTAATCAATTCTACCATATTAGAGGTGAAATATTTGGTAAATATCCAATGCAGTTGATGTATTTAGGGAAGATTTCTTAAAAAGTGTTTTGAACAATTACCGGTCTTTTAGATTGAATGTAACAGAATGCAAAACTGTCCTGGATGCAATCTTATAAAACAGACCAATTCAGCTCAAAAGCAGGATACATAATTGAACAGCCTAAGTAATTAACAATATAAGCAACTTAACTAAAAATGTTGTAAATTTCTGGTGACTGGTAACTTCTCAGTGAAAACATGTTTGTGAGGGGCTTTGCTTTGGGTTTCTTTTTGTTTTAATTTTTTGTTTGTGTTTTGATGGATTTTGTTTGTGGGTTACGTTTTTTTCCCCTAACATATGTTATTAAACAAAGGAAAAGCTAATTCAGTGACGTTCTATGACATGTTTTACAAGATGACAGTCCAATTCACATACTCTTTCTGTTGGTTTGGGATTTATGACTGCTAGCAACTGCATCGCTGAGTCATTTAAATCCTACAGTTCTGAAGATTATACCCACAGTTATATGTGTGTTTAGACTGCAGGTCTTATAATTACCAGACATAATTAAACAAAAGGGTCAAGAAGATTCAAGCATTGGAGTTTTTCAAAGATAAGAATATTCAGTGTTACATTATTATGGATTGCAAACAAAAAACCCCCAACCTTAATTACGTGAACACTTCTCTGTTATGTCCAAATCTACCCTCTTTCAGTTTAAAACCATTATTCCATGTCCTGTCGCTGCAGGCCTTGGTTAAAAGTATCTTTGCTGTTCTCACAAGCCCCCTTTAAGTATTGAAAAGCTGTAACGAGGCGTCCTTGGAGCCCCCTCCTCTCCCGGCTGAGCTCCCCAGCTCTCCCAGCCTGTCCCCACAGCAGAGGGGCTCCAGCCCTGGGACCCTCCCCGTGGCCTCCTCTGGGCTCCACCAGCAGCTCCAGGTCCTTCCTGCTGGTGCCCAGAGCTGAGACCGTCTCACCTGGGAGAATGCCTTCCCTGGAGCTGGCCCCAGCCCCGCTGGATTCCCTGGGCTGCCAGCACACACGGCTGGCTCACAGCCACTGTCCATCCCCTGGGATCCTGGCAGGACTGCCCTCAGCCTCTCCATCCCCAGCCTCTGCTGGCACTGGGGGCTGTCACACTCCAGGTTCTGTGGTTCCTTAATGAAGGCAAAATACGATCTCAAGCAACTGAACATTCTCCATTCATCCTGGATCTGACAAACCTGAAAAAGTGTTCAAAGTAAAATCACGTGAGCAGGGAGCACCACAGTAGAGGAATCAGAAAAATCTGTGTTGTTTTTTAATCTGAGCAGGGAAGTTCAGACGACATTAGGAAGCATTTCTTTAGCAGAAAGGCTGGTCAAACACTGTAACAGATTTTCCAGAGATATGGTCAGTGCCCCAGGCCTGTCAGTGTTTAAGAGGCATTTGGACATTGCCCTAAATGCCTTAAAGCTGTAACTTTTGGTCAGCCCTGAAGCAGTTGAGCAATTGGTTTAGATGATCCTTGCAGATCCCTTCCAAGTGGAACTATTTTATTCTAATATAGAATAAGAATAATTCTTCTGGTTTCATTACTGTCAAAGGTGAAGGACTCTTCTTAGCACCTTCCTAGGTCTGTTCCACGCCGTGTTCAGACCTGCACTTAGGAAGGCTCCATATCCAGCATCACCCACCTAAGGAACCCTGGGACTGCAGTGGCTCCAGCAGCCTCTGTCACAGCCACAATGGACAATATGCAGCTTTCAGAATGCCGTGACTCTGAGAAACAAAATCCTTCACCAGTATTACACACTACTGCAGATCTTTGTTTTATTTGTACAATTGATTATTTCTCAAATAAAGAAGCAAAACATAAAGGTTAAGAGTTGTTTACAGAAAATGAGCACATCTCACAGCACTTACTTTGTGCCTGAGTGATTTTGTGCACCACAGGTTTTAAGTTCAGTCTTGCAGTAGCCTGTAGCCTTGGCGACTGAGATACAGAGCCCACCATGCTGCAAAGTCACCACTTGTTGTACAAACACCACCTACAAACTTCATCTTCCCTTCTAGAGCAAACGATTAGTCACATAAATTCTTTAAAATTCTGCACTTAAAATCCTCAGAGTGTGCTACTTGAGATTGCAATAACAAAATAGGTAAGAAATTTCTGCATTAGTGATGGGGAGAAGAATGAAACAAGGCAAAGAGAAAGAAGAGGTTATTTCCTGTTCCTTTCCTGTGGGAGGAAGCAGAGAGCCCTTACAAAGGAACAACTGAGCATAGGAGGAGGAAAGAGTTTGAGGAATGAGCTAAAATAGGTCAAATCCACCTGGAATGAAGGAGAAGGAAATAAGCCAAACTTTGAACTTTCCACTTTTAAATTAGGAAGATGGCAAAGTGAAAGTGGGAGGGACCAGTGCAGGAGGTGAAGGAGATCCTAGAAGTCTTTAAAGGCAGAGGATTTTCAGGGTTTAGATTGTAATGGAAGAGAAGGAGAAAGTTAATCAAGGGCAGAGAACATCAGAGCATGAAGAGAATTAGTCAGTGGAGAAGTGTGAGCCATGGCTGAGTAGAAAAAGGGAAAGAGCCAGGAACAGAAAAAAGAAAGGCTGGCAGGGTGGATTGGTGAGAGCAACACCAAAAGCTGAACACAGCACTGCTCTGAAGAGAAGATGAAAGGAAGCAGGGTAGAGGGAAAGGCAGCAGTGGAAAAGCAGCAGCGCAGCACTCCCCTGGCACCTGACTCAGTTCAAACAACATGAGTTATCAATTTAGACCTGAGAAATGTCAAATAAAGGCATTGAAGCTGCTAAAGGACTCAGGACATACACAGGGAGACCATGAAGGCGCCAGAGAGAGATCCATTTCTTACAAAGTGCATTTCAGAAACAGCAGGAAAAAGCAAGGTGGTATTAAAATCAGCAACATGACCAGTTGAATAAGCAGAAAAGAGGGAAGGAAACATTAATCAAATTAAGGGGGACAGAAGGAAGCAGCAGCTCTTGCAAATGGATGCAGAATTTAAATTTATACTTACCATGGGAAAACAAAAACAGGGCAGAGAAAGGAACTAGCAAAGGCAATGGGAACCACTAACAGATAAGGGTAACAAGATGGAAAAATAGCATCAGCAAGATGGGAGGAATAAAAAAGTAAGAATGGCATCTAAACAAGAACCCTCCCTCAAAGCATTTGAAAAATACTAAGCAGACAATTTTCATAGTAGGACCTCAGGGTGCACAACTGTACCAGAGGAAAAGTGCCTGATTGCAGGGAAGGCATGAAAATTAAGACTAAACAGAATTTCAAGAATGTATTCCTAAGGGTTTGTTAAACTATGGGAGAGGGCAGAAAAAGTACTAGAAATTATAACTATGTATTAACAGTCCACAAAGCTGCAAATTTGTGAAAAATGTATAAAAAGCAAAAATCTTCAGGCATCACTCCAGCAAGGAGCCTTTCCCGCAGGATAAGAACGTGCTCCATTGCTGCAGTCCCCCTCCCTGTGACAGACTGGGTCAGGACTGCACTGTTTATCAACACTGCAGCTGCCAGCAAACTCTCTGCTCTGCACTGGTGGCAGAAAATTAAAACCTTCCTTGGTGCTGCTTTCTCCTCTCAGAATAGAAAGTGCCTTCCTCCCCATTATGAAACCCATTCCCAGCCCAGAACAAAGGCTAGAAGTTTCTGGCAACTGCAGATCTCACCACAAGAAAGCAGGGGCCAGCACAATTTATCCTGTTTCCTCCCTTGCCATCCATGTGTGGGGCCCCAAGGTGATGACATTGTGGCTCAGATGCTATAAGGCCAAACTCATAGACCTGAGGCTCCCTGGGGACTGAGTAGATGTCTGTGTCAGGCTGGGAGATCCTGGCAGCAGAAATGAGAGCAGCATGAAACTGTGAGAAGGAGATGCTGCAGAACTGGGAGCCAGAACACTGAAGGACTTTCCCTGGGCTAGTCTTGTCCATCTAAGCCTCCTGGGAATAAACGGATATGTGTGATTCTGGTTTAAACATCGTGTGGGTGGGGAATTCTACTTGGGGAAAGCAGCACTATGTCTGCTGACAAACATTACAATACTGGTGATCCTTGAAACATCAGGAAATTGGTAAGAAATAATGTCAGCTGCCAGCAGAGTAGGTGCATCATGGAGCTGGGAGCTTGACAAAATCTGCTCACAGTCCAAATACAGATTGGATTTCATTTTCTGAAAGTCTTCTTGTAGATCCATACTAGTCAATTTTACAACCATTTTACAACTGAAGAGACTCTGTGCCCTCAACCTCTAAATACAGAGGAGACCTCAAATCACAACTCCTTTCAACTCCTAACCAAGAGGGGTTTGAAATGCTGATCCCAGAACACTGACATTATGCCACTAATCATTTTTACTGAAATAAATGTAAGTAATGCCAATCCTTCTTACAGTTGAACTAGATGATTATTGGTCTCTTTCAACTGTTCTATTCTATTTTTCATATATGATTTAAAACACCTTTTGGTCTAGCTGTCTCATTAAAGTGGAACCTCTGCTTTGTTGGCCACCTAATGCAATCACTCATTCCTTTGATTCCTGCTTTCCAGGACGCAGGCACCAGTCTGTACCCATGAAGTGCTCTGTGGCACTCTCCTGGAAACAGCCCTACTGCTGACAATCATCTATAGGAAAAGCAGCAACAGAGTTTAAGTCAGAAGTTGATTAATCACCGATCAGTGTTTAATCAGCTCTTCATGTACTACCAACAAATGTCTCACAGACATCACCTACTTCTCTCTGATGTGTCAAAAAATCCTTTTTTTCCCCTTCATGCTTTTCCCCTTGGAGGTATGAAATTTGGTCTTATCCCTATTTTACAGACAGAGAATTGAGACAGAGGTGAGGAGGAAAAAATGGAAGAACTAGATTTTTGAAAGCTCTCAAGTCACCAAAGAAACTGTGAAACAGTCAGTGTGAAACGTGTGCATTTGGAGAGAAGAACAAGGCAGGGTCTTTATCTCTTAAATACAAAAGGAGCTCTGAGAGGCTTGAGTCCACTGATCAAAGCAGCTGCAGGAACAGCAGCCCAAACACCAGGTCCCTAAATACAGGCATAAAGGTTACTTTTGGAACTTCAGCTTCCCTCAGTGGCAGTTAAAGGCTTCTGTCTTGCTCAGTAACTCTTTGAAAATGTTCACACCATACAATAACTCAAACTGCAGTTTGGCCTTACAGATGATGCCTAGGGAGGCAGGCCTGGAACAGAGGCTGGACAGAGTTACAGGAATAAAGCAGGGATTTATTAAAAGGCCTTTAAAGGACGCACCTTGGGCAGTACAAGAGCCTGGCTGTGGCTACACCCAAGATGGACGATGGGTCGAGTTTTCACACTTTTATAAGTTTTGGTCCATTTCTATATTGGGGTTAATTACAATTCCAGCTCCAGGTGGTGCAGTCCCACCCTCCCAGACTGCTCTCCTCCATTCCCTGCTGTTTGCACTTCTTGGGCCCAAAGCTGCAGCGGTGTCCTTGGTCCTGGGCTGGAGAAGGATTGTTCTGTGTGACTGAGCTGTGAGGAGACCTTGCTAACACTTTATATGGAGTACAGAGTTGTACACTAAGGCAGTACAGAATCTGGAAAATATGAAAGCTAAAACTTAAGGCATCACAGAGAGCAAAAGTAAATTGATCCAGTGTTTTGAGGTCTCTGAACAGCACAGACATACCTGCAACACAGCAGCACATGCAGTGTCAGTTTATCACGAATACCATGCCATGAGTACAATCCATGTTTATTCACAAAATGCAGAGAATCACTGAATGTAAATGCAACCAATGCATTTGGTAATGTGCCCTTAAAACAGGGAAAGCAGCAGGTGGCACAGGAGCTCTGTGGAAGGTGAGCAGATGAAGAGTGCTCCCACTGAGCAAAAGGAAGGCAGGTGGAGCTCGGCATCCCTTGATGTGGAGTTTGAGACTGTCCTCCTGCAAGAAGACATAATTTTCAGAACTCTAGTAATTTTTCCAAAATTGCTGATTCCAGCAGTGCCTAAAGTCTCTTGTCTTTCAGCATGAACTGCATAACACAACTTTAAGAAGTTCTGAATTAGCAACAAGTAGATTTTAAAAGACCACAATATTGAGTAAAAATAAAACACAGGGAAGCAAAATATCCCGGGACAGCAATGTACCTCCACTGCTGGTATTCCAAATCAATTGGAATCAATTACATTTCTTGGAAATATACATTGGCTGTACAGTTAACGGCAGTCATCATTCCCTCTGCAATGTGTGGCCAACCCTTCCACTACTCTGTCTAGGGCTGATACCGTAATATCAAACAATTCCACAAGACATGTCATTTTCATCCTGTAAATGTCAGCACACTGGTGCTTCCCCCAGATCCTCTGTCCAAGTTCTCTGCAAAATAAGAACAACAGAAAAACAAAAACCCCATCTTCAGCATTCTTGTTTGCCACATCTCCTCAAGTGTTGATTCACAAACCCATCTCACTGTAATACCAGTGCAAAACCTATCCAGACTAGCATTTCAGCATATCCATATCTCACTTCCTCCTTCTCTACTGCAGTCTCCCCAAGGCAATAAAACAAAGCACTCTTGAAAGCCCTCACAACTGTTTCCTGCACTTTCCTTGTCGCTTCTGTGACAAGACAGAAGATGATTGTTTCTTCTCTCCACTTCTGACATCACTGCCATCATATCTAAGGATATCTTCTAAAATTCCTTTCTATCACTGTTTTTGATGGAGACAAGATTCCAGTAAACATCAAAGAATGAGAAAATCACGGTATTTTCCTGGACAGCGATGGGGTTTTTTGGAGATGTTTACATTCTTAACAATGACCAGGAAGCATGTCTGCTGTGACCAAGTTCCAGTGATGGCTTCCAGCGATCAGGGCCGGTGGATGGGTCCGGCGCAGGCTGTCCCTGCCCGCGGCACAGGGACGGACTCGATGGCTCCCGCCCCGCCGGGAGGCAGCGGCAGTGCCAGGCCGGGCCCGCAGGGGGCGCGCTCCTCGCTCTCTGCCTCCGGCGCTGTGCTCGCGCTTCCGGTCGGTGTCGGCGCGGTGTGCGCAGGATGGGCCGCGGGAGTCTCGGCGCCGTGAGTGACCCCGGGCCGCGAGTGACCCCGGGCCGTGAGTGACCCCGGGCCGTGAGCGACCCC
>NW_005054720.1:23873-25501 GCF_000277835.1 Geospiza fortis | reverse complement strand
GAGGGAATCTCGGCCTCTCGGACTGCGGAGAGCCGGGAGCGCCAGCACAGGGGGAAGCGGCTTTGAGTTGAAGGAGATTAGGTGTGGGTTATATATTAGTAGGGGGATCTTGGAGGGTGGCGAGGCCCTGTCTCTCCGGTTGCCCAGAGTAGCTGTGGCTGCTTCATCCCTGGAAGTGTCCGTGGCCAGGTTGGACACTTGGAGCAGCCTGGGACAGTGGAAGGTGTCCCTGCCATGGCAGAAGGGTGGAACGAGAGCAGCTTCAGGTCCCTTCCACCACAAACCCTCATGCTTGGAGCTGTCAATTGGGCAAGACACAGCTTCTCTGACACAGTTTAAGCAAAGTACAGAGTGGCAGAGTGGCAACGTGCAGTGCCCTGTCTCCCAGAGTAGTGTAACCTTGTTAAACTGTTAATATAATGTGACATGGCTTCTGGACCAAAACTGAATGGTTTGTCCTGAGAATGATATGCCGCCAGACTGGTTCCTAACTCCAGTGCTCAATGCTGCTGAAAACTTTGTAATATTTGAAGATATACCAGTAGTGTAATAACATCAATAGCTTTCTCATTAACTCCCCAGAATGTTACAATTTCTGTGAGGTATCTGGTGGCTCTGGGAAGCAAGATCTTTTGAGTCAGTGGTGTCTGACCAGGAGAACTTCTCCGGAGCTTTGTAAGACACAAGAGTGTTTTAATGCGTGTTTGCAGAGGGCTCTACGCTGATGACATTGTGGAGTTTACGTAATTTGAGGAGAATAGTTTAATGCAATCCAAAAGACTGTGAATTGCCAAAGGAGTTTCATTCAGGGGATAATCAATCAGTGGTGTTCAAACAGAAGCTTGCAGGCCTATGAAGATATGTGTGGCTCATCAGGAAACCTGCATTGACTTGTCACACAACATTGGCATGCCAAGCTGAATTCACAGGAAGAGTTCTGTATTGCATTTATCAACAATTTTGGGACATCTTAGACTATGAAGTCCCTGTGAGGTGTGAAGATGATAACATGCTTGTTAAAGGGGTGAAAAAAGCTGGAATATAGCCAGGTGGATCTAGGATGACACTAACTAAAAGAGAATGCCAAGAGGCATCAGTCCATGCCAGGCTAGGGAAATGGTAAATGCTTTCCAGGAGTTAGTCTGACTTAGTTCCATTTATTCAAAAACCAGAGAACAGGATTCCTCTCCTAACTTTGCTTTTCCCCCTTTTTTTCTTCCCTTCTCGCTACATGAGCACACACATTCATGTTGTTGTTATGGCATGTGGTTTGGGGCAGGAACTCAGGTATCGGCCATCTGCATTGCCAGGGAGCATCATCACCGTCAGGATTCAGCAAATATTTGCTTATGCAAAACAGAACAGGTCCAGCTGGGGTATCTGCACATTTTCTCTGGGTTCTCTGTTGTCTTGATGGTTAATATGCACACTGATTGCAGGAGATCTGTATTTATTAGCAAGCTCTAGAGATGACAAAATCATCTCCCAGTTCAGGTCTGTAAACAGGGAATTATTGGGTAGAAGCTTAGAGAAAAAAAAAATCTTTATTTTTTTAAATTTGAAGTTGCCAGTGCTGGAGAAATCAGGTTCCTGGAGAGTGATTATAACTAAATTTGTTCCTACAGGGG
>NW_005054720.1:16969-23848 GCF_000277835.1 Geospiza fortis | reverse complement strand
ACAGGTACATTTTCTCTGGGACTTCTGGCATCTCTTACTAAATGTGTGTAAAGTTTCTCTGGCATCTGGGCAGTGACTCGTTAGTGCATCTGTTGGGATTTGGGATCCTTTCCCAGCAGGGCACAGAAATCTAACTGGCAGTACTGTGGCTGTCCATGTGTCATTTTGGGAGAATTATCTGGGTGGGGTGGGGGGCAATATCCACACAAAATTCTTCTGCCTCTTGCAGGAGGGTGCCTGATTTTGTCACTCTACAGATGATATTTAATATTTTTCACACCTAGATGCTGCTAGAGTTGAGTATAACTTTTTCTGATGCTTTCTCTGCAGATCCTGTCTTTAGGTGCTGGCTTTGATTCCTTATACTTCCGTTTGAAGGATATGGGTGTTCTGCATCACACTGTGGTATATGAGGTAGATTTCCCAGATGTGGCATGCCAAAAAGCTACTCTGATCAAAGGAGTGAAGGAGTTGTCAGCACTGGTGGGAGACACTGGAGGGGAAGGATTAGGTATGCATTCATGGAAGATTTTTTTGTTTAGAAGGAATAAACACAGCTTCAGCCTTCAAAAAGCAAGAGATTATAGTAGGGGAACTATGAAATCCTAGATGAAAAGGATATTCATTTTATGAAAAATGTTTAAACAAATAATTTGTAAGCACTGGGAGATAACAAGAAGCCAGGATGGATTTGTCAGCAGCTGATTATATCAAACCAAGGTCAGGTTTTTCTGTTGCAATTTCTGAAAGAGAGTGTCCAGCTTGGAGCATACTGGTCCAAAACCAGTGGCAAACCGTAGCATGTCCAGTGGGAGGTTATGAGGATGATGAAGTGATGGAGCAGGTGATGTAGGAGGGGAGGCTGAGAGAGCTGGTTTTGTTCAGCCGTCTGGGGAGGAGTTTGGGAGGGAGGTGAGTCTTACAGCACTCTTCAGCTTACCTATTGGGAGAGGTTAGAAAAGACAGAGCAACACTTTTCTTGGAGGCATAAAGCAAATAGTCAAGGGACAATTGAAAGTGGCAAAAAAAAAGGAAATTCCAGTGATGTATGAAGAAAATGTTGGGGGAGATTGTGCCACATGAGTAGTTAAAAATGGGAACAGATAAAAATGGGAACAGATTGCCTGGAAAGGTAATGGAATCTCCAGCCTTGGAGACCAAAACCACTACAGAGATAGAGCTTGACTGGACAAAGCTTTGAGCAACATGACACAGATAATTGCCATGAGGAAGTATTTGGACAGGATGAATTTTAAATCTCCCTTTCACCCTAAATTGTACAATGATTTATGGGCTTGATGGGTAAGAGAGAAGGTTTGACTCTTAAGTGTCTTGACTTTAATAAAACATTAGTTGTTATGTCTCCTGACTTTTTTTTTTGCCCTCCAAGGCAGGAGAAAATGAGCCTTGTGAAACTACTGCAAATTTTGTGCCAGCTGAGTGCTGAGGGGCAAAAGGAGGAATGTAAAGCATGTGGATCACTAGAGGTTTCTCCTGCATCTGTTTTCCTCCAGCATTTCCAGTAATGCTCTAGATGATGTGCTGTAGAATATGAAATGTCATAAACTTGCAGGAAACATGGGGACTTGCAGTAAGATGAGTGAGTGTAGGAGTTTGACAAAGTACATGAATGGTCTGGCAAACATGGAATGAAGTGCCATAGGGACATATGTTAGCCTCTGCATTTAGATGGCATTGATTAATTTAAATACAGGTGGAAGACTATAGAGTGTGAGTTCCTGACTCACAGGTCTTAGTGAGTAGCTCTTCCATGGGCTTGTTCCTTTCCTTCCTGAATCCATTCACATTTTTAATATTGGTGGAGTCCTGTGGCAGGAAACTCTGTCCATACCAAGTATCTTCAGGTACTTAAAGGAAGGTCTCAGATAGTTGGAAATATGCTATTGTCTGTGTCCAGGGGTCAGCAAAGGATGGATGGACAAGTTAAAAAAAATTAGAATGGAGCACTGTGATGGACTTCTGAAAAAGGCCGTTTTACCTCCAGAAGTGTCTGTGTTTGACAACAGTGTAGGTTAAGTGTCCTCAGGACAGATACAGTTGTTGGGCTGCAGAGACAGAGTAGGTGATTTCTAAAAGTACTTTACAGTCTGCTTTGTTAGTGATGTGGTTTTGACTGAAAAGGTCAAAACCAGGCCATAACTTATCCTATTCTGGTGGGTTACAGAGGTATGGTAATGCTTGCAGGTCATAAACTGGAGCTTATTTCTGAGGATGGTGATCTGTGAGTCAGGTCCTGGTGTTTGCTGAGAGCTAGCATGTGCAGTTTCAGGACTCAGTGCCATTATACAGAAATGAAATCTGTTTAACAAACAAACCAACCAAGCCTAGGAAACCTGACAATGGTGTTCTGATTGTGAGGGGAACCATTGAAATTCTATCAAAGCAATGGTGTTTTCTTAGTCTAAAGTGAAAGGTATATAAATGAGAGCCCTTTAGGTTTGATTTTGAATTACAGTGGTTTAAAAAAATTCTCTTAAAGTAAATATAATAAAGTTTTGTTGTTATAGTAAGTGTAATAATTCTAGGAGAAATCTGTAGGTAAAATTTGCATTAGGAATACGGGAGTTTTAGACCGGCAGTTAACGGATCACATAGCACTATCCCTTCATGGGTCATGTAGTGATGGGGATTTTCTTGCACATGTTACAGAGAAATACAGTTGATGGACATAGCCTTGTGAGTGATTGCCTGTGGGTTTGATTTTCACATTTGTGTCTTTTGGTCTCAGTATTGCAGCAGCCCCATAGTGAGGTTGCATCATTTTTATCTCCCAGGAGCCATTGCCTTTTCTGGAGATGATTATAAATTACTGGGAGTGGATTTATCAGAGCTGTCTGAGCTGGAGAGAACCCTGGAAGAAGCAGGACTGAACAATGAAATCCCCACCCTCTTCATCGCAGAGGTGGTGCTCACCTACATGGAGACCACCAGGTCAGCTTGGTTCTCCTCTCTTGCCCAGTGGTAAAGGGAAAACAGCAAACTTCTTTCTGAGTGTATCACCTTGGGCTTGGGGACCTGGTCTCTTGAAACTAAAACCTTGGGAATTCTGCAGCATCCCAAATAGCTCCCTACATTGTAATTATGATGATGTAATTGATGTCCACATGATATCCTAAAAGGAAGGAAAGAAAGAAGAAAAATCTCAAATGAACAACTTTGAGGTTTTTGTTCTTCTCATCCCCTGAATTGTCTGTGCAGGTGGGGAGGAGATGTTCAGCACAGCACTCTCGTTAGTGTACTGCCACTTGTCAGGATGCCTCAATAGCAGCTCTGTGGTGTTGCAGAAGGATGCACTGCATCTGGTGTATGGACCCTCAGCTTAATTCCTTACACACACTCTCCCAACAGGTCAGATGCCCTGGTTCAGTGGGCAGCAGAGCATTTCCCTCGGGCGTGCTTCCTGCTGTACGAGCAGGTGCAGCCACAGGACCCCTTTGGGCGCGTCATGCAGGAGCACTTCAGGCAGCTGAGCACGGCGCTGCGCTCGCTGGCGCTGTACCCCGACTGCCAGGCCCAGCGCAGGCGCTTCCTGGCCAAGGTGAGCACCTGCAGCTCCAGGGCGGACACCAGGCAGGATTTGTCTGGGGATGGGGGGAACAGTGACTGCTGGCTCAGTTATGGGCTGAAGCAAACAGGGCTGAGGCTGAGCTGCTGCCTTCTGTGCTAGCAGGAATTGTCATCAGAGGGTGCTTCCAACTGGCTTGCAGCCTACTGCCTCATATGGGATTAATGGGTTCCTCTGAGACTTTTGATGTAATAAGTTAAATTTTTAAGAACTTTACAAATGAGAGACCTATTTTCACCAGTTTTTAGGAAGCTCTTGCTTTAGCTAAACAGTCTTAGTGGCTCATGCAGGTGTTTAATTTAGGGTCTTTGTTTTCCTGTGGGAAGTGAGTTTCTGTCCTTCCAGGGGTGATAACTTCGAGGGATTTGTCTTTTAGGGCTGGACTGAGTGCAGTGTCATGGATATGAATGAGTTTTTCGCCTGTTGTATTCCAGAAGATGAGCAGCAAAGAGTGCAGACTCTGGAGCCTTTTGATGAGTATGAGGTAACCCTCCATTATTCTGAAGATCAGGGACCTGGCTTTGATATCATAAGGTATTTGCAATTTCTTATGGTTGCAATTCTGTACAGAGCTGCTGGGCACAGGTGTTCATGGAGGCAGGAAGGACCTTGGATCAGCTTAGCTAACACAGAGGCCATGGGGAGCTCCTGGTGAAGCAGCATAGGGAGAAGGCTCTCTTTGATCTTAGGAAAGCTACATGTTCATTCCTCCCTTCCTTGAGCAGTCTCTCAAGGAGACAGGCTTGTCATAGCGAACTACCTGGCAGTATAAAAGAAGTTATACATGCTAAAAGTTGGCATGGATTCAAGGGACAATTACTTTAATGAAAGAGAAATCTATTAAGGATTAATGAATACATAAATATGCGCCTGATCTGCTGTTCCTGACTGCAGTTGGTCGAGAGCATTCCTGGGGAAAGCAGATGCACTTTTTCTGCTCTCTTCCATTTCCATAGACTACTTTATTGTTTGTCATTGTTGGATACAGGTTACTAATTTCAGATTTTTTTGGTCTGACTTTGTACAGCCATGCATTAATGATTGAAATTCAACTATGACTCTGTTCTTTGCCATTTTTATATTAACTGCTGGCAAAGTTTCTGATTGTTTGAAGTATAGAAGTGAAGATAAGTGCAAGATAGTTACTTTGAGCTAAATATCCTGTGGAATACTTACTAGAAGTTTCCCTTTTGATTTTATGGTTTTCTGTTTATAATTCTAGAAATTGAATAACTGTAGCATGAAAACAATTGAATGTGCTTGAATTTATTTTGCCAACATGCTAGGATCTGCTCTGCCATATTAATGCAAAAGTGGTGACTGAAAGTGGTGGCAGATTTGCTAAGTGGTTTAGAAATGTCTGCTGGAACTGTAGGTCAAGGTCGTTGCTCATACAGTGAGAAGGTAAAGCCTTGGTATTGTTTTTCTTACAAAGGAGGTTGATGTGCATGAATCCAAGCTGGAAACATGCACAGGAGTAAACGATGTGACAACAGAGAGCTCTACAATTAGCCTTTGACAGAAAGATTAAGATCCAAGGTCTTATTGTAAACAAGCTTGGTCAAATTGCGTAAAAAATGTAAAATAGACACCCAGTGTGGAGGGAGACTATTTTTAGAATAATTTTCTTAGGGACTAATAGTGGATTCTTCCATTTTCAATATTAACATTAATTTCAGGATGTCACTTTTCAAAAGATGCTTTTTACTACTAATACGGTTTGGGGCAATGAAGCTGATACAATGAGTTCTTGTGCCTTTTAAATTCATGTTTATGCTTGCTAGTCACAACTTGCTAGTTGGCTGAATGTATCCCATCCCACGGGAATGATCACACTCAATTCCCTAATGTCCTTAAACGCCACAGTGAATTCTCATTGCTGCTGGCTTCCTGTGCATGCCTTTTGCTTGTGCTTCTGCCTCAGAATGTTTCTAAGGCCAGACTGAAAATGATCCATTGTTGTCCAGCACAGAGCATGTTGCACCTTTTAACATTTGTGATTTCTTCGGAATCACTTCAATCCCACTGGTATAAAGGCCTCACTCTTTTTTATGATCAGAACGCAGAGGCATAAGGGGAAGCTGATTCCAAAAAGAACTTCCCCATGCAACACATAGTTAAGCTATGGGATGTATGTTGGGCATGTTAAAGTTTATGTGAGTTTAAAGAGCAGCTGGGTAGGTTCATGGATGAAAAATCCATCAAGGATTGTTCAATACAAAGACACAGCTTCTTGCTTAGAAGATCCCTGGGCTTTGTAAATTTTTGGAAGTAAATGATTGAAAATTGGTGTGAGAGAGGTATTTACCCACCAGTTCTTTCTCTGATTCAGCTTTACCCCTCTGATTTTGACCATTGATGAGAACAGTGCTAGGCTGTTGGTATTTGATTTGGTCACCTTGGCTATTCTGAGGTCCTTATACTATTTGCCCTAAGATTTTGAAGGGGATTGGTTTTTGTTTGGTTCTTCCTTTATTGGTTTGTTTGTTTGTTTATTTGTTTTTTACTTTGGGTTTGCTACAGGAATGGCATCTGAAATGTTCTCATTACTTTGTGTTGGCTGCATCGAAGGGGATGGAACCTTCCTGGACTCCATTGTCACACAGTGTGACAGGTACACACCAAGTAGTTTTCACATTATTCTTTTATCTCATGTAGTTGTCTCTGAGAGGTTTTAGGAGACGTTGAAATCCTGGAAGGGGCAGATGAGATGCTGCAGTCTGGCAGCTTTCTCTACTCCTCCACAATAGTTCTGCTGTCCAAACTAAGGCTTGGACATACATGAGCCCCTCCAGTGCATGGCTGCAATGCCAGCCTACCCTGCTGCTAGTCCTGTTTTTGGGATCTCCCTTTTGAATTTATTCCTGGTTGCCTCCACATGCCATTCTCTCCTTCTAGCTCCCAGAAGGTTGTTCTGTTTTCTTTACTGCCCTGTCCAACAGACCACTCAGGAGCCTGACATGAAGCTGTGTTTTGCTTCCGTATCCCTTGTGGGTGCAGTTGTACCTACCATGTTTCTGAAATGCTTTTTAAATCTGTATGTAGCTTTCTTTAGATGGGAGAAAAGTGGTACAGCTGGGGAAAAGCCAAGACCAAGATTGTCTTTCCAAGATAAAAAGGATTTGGTGGCCGTAGCAGTCCAGGAAATTCCTGGCTTTGACTGATTGCTTCCTTTTTCAGGATAGAAGGCAGAAGGTTATTTTTAACCTGTTTTATATCACTAATGTTCACAGTATAGCACCACAGGTAGTTGTACCTTCAAGAGAGAGTTGAAATCTGTTCTAGGGAGCAAG
>NW_005054720.1:13717-16925 GCF_000277835.1 Geospiza fortis | reverse complement strand
ACTGAATCCATGTGTTGTGTCTCAATTAGATTTGAAGATGTTGGGAAATTGAAGCTGAATCAATGTGGGTGGATTTAATATACAGTGTGATTGTCACTGGTCCTTAAGTTAAATCCTTGAAGATTCCTAAATGCATAGTATCTATCCTTAAATTAAGAAAAAAAATCTGACATTTTCTTAACGGACTTTATACAGTGAAAACATTTGATTAATTAGAGACAGGATTAGGGTCTTTCTGCTGCTATCTCTGTTGTATTCAAAACTGATAGCAAAAGCCTTCAAAGTCCAGTAAATTGTCCATGCATAGATATATTTTACCGGGAATGCAAAAGATTTGTCTCTAATATCAATAAATGCCTCCAGTTATCCTCTCAGATAGACTGGGGTCCCAGTTCAAGAGAGTGCAAGTACTAAATCTTCCAAAGAGGTCATGGTAAGTATATTTTGTGACATGAAAAAACTCATTCATCTTTTAAAAATTAGTCTGTAAAAAGATATTTAAGCCCAAGGAGATTAAATTTATTACCTCATCAAATGGTTAAGTAGGATCTTGTGCAAAGCAACAATCAGTACAGGCAATTTTTCTGATTATGGCATACAAAAAATGGACTGTGAGCTGCTCCTCCTCTTCATCATCTCTTACAACACAAGAATAAAGACCTTGATTAAAACAAAGAAGACACAGATTCCAAACTGATTAAAGAAAACAGTGTGTAGATGAGCCAGAGTCCTGTGCTGAGAGTTTGCTTCATGCTAAGGGATTTAATATTTAGAGAGAAGATACTTAGGTCACTGGAAATACTCTCCTGTAGTAGGACCACTGGAATTAATAGATTACTTGTCATGCTTCAGAATGTTATTTCAGTGCTTCTGTGAAGGTAGGATCAAAATCTGGCAAGAAACTTTGAAATCAGCTTCCAGACATTTGTCCTTTTTCTGCTGTTCTTTGCTGTTCATGTAGCCAAACATTGCCTTATCAGACACATCTGCCTTTTGAAGGTACTCTAGTGGTTCATATCTTGCTGCAGCGTTTTAGGGCACTGCTGCCCTGAATCAGACACATCCTCCTTTTGAAGGTACTGCAGTGATTCATATCTTGCTGCAGCAGTTTAGGACACTGCACTTGCTTGGCCAGTCCTACGTCTATCCCATGAAAGTGATAATGGGACCCTGGAAAACGCTAAAGATAGATTCTGAAAATGTTAGGCTTTGTGTTTTCTCAGACCACTGCATTTGCGTAAGCAGTATGATAAATGATATAATTGTTAGATGTGATGATTGTTTAGTAATTAAATATAATTATTATATAATCATAGGAAGAATCATGAGAAACTATGTTGAAAACTTAGGAGAGCTATGTTTAGCTGAAATCTATGTATACAATAGAACAATATAAGTTTAATAATTAACATGGAAGTTATATAACTATAGAATATAAAAACCCGTTCCTCTCAAATGTATGGCGAAATCAGATTTGAGGTGAAAACACGCCTGATTTCCAGAGCTCTTAATGAAAGCACCTACATATAATTGCCTATGTGATTATATGTTTCCGAACGCTAACAAAAGCAGTCTCAGAATTGCAGGAGGTGAGTGAGCAGAGTAGAAGTTACAGTTAGTACAGTGGTGGTTTTAACCATTACATCCTGATTTCTTGGGCATGTCAGATTATCTGTGTGCATGGTCAACTTGCTTCTCAATTATTTCTTCTTGAAAAGATGAATGGTCACTTTGGAAAGGTGATGTGCTTAATCTCTTGCTTAAGATGTAGTCCTTGGTTGTATTTGTGCCCAAGTTCTTTGTTTCTCTTTGTCTTGCAGTTCCTTGTCACGCTGGTCCTGTTGGGGTGGCAGGGAGTGTCCCTGCAGCAATGTGTGCAGGGCTCTCGGGAGTTCCTGGCCTGAGGCGTTACGGTCACCGCTGTGTTCTTGTAAAGCCCAATGTGATTGTCACCACAGGAGGCTTTGGGGAGGAGGATGGACAGCACTGTCGTGTGAGGAATTTCCACGTGCTGAGCAGGCATGCAGGCCGCTGGGAAGCTGTCTGTGTGACACAGAATGTTCCTGATCAAAGATGGGGTGAGTTCCCATACCGATGGCAATGCAAGGGGGATACCATTGTGCTAAAAGTGAGAGAAAGTCTAGTGGAAAAGTGCTGTCATGGCACAGTGATGCTGGCAGTCACAGACACCTGACAGGTCTGCTTGCTAAATGCCCCATCCTGCCCTTTGGTCACCACAGCCCCAGGCTGAGGGCAGGGTGACTGGAAAGCTGGAAAAGGACCTGGGGGTTCTGTTTGACAGTGATTGAATATGAGCTCAGGTGGGCAAGAAAGCAAATGGCACCTGGCTGGTACCAGCCTGGTGTGGCCACAGGCCCAGAGTAGTGATTGTCCCTCTCTACTGGGCACTGCAGAGACCCTTGGGAGTGCCAAGTTCAGTTCTGGGCCTCTAACAGAGAGACATTGAGGGGCTGGAGTCATAGAATCACAGAAGGGTTGGGGTGGAAGGGACTTTAAAGATCATCTAGCTCCAACCCTCTGCCATGGGCAGTAGACCAGGTTAACCAGAGCCCCATCCAGCCGGTGTGGAACACTTCTAGACAAATGGCAGCCACTTTTCTGGGCAACCTGTGCCAGGACCTCCACACTTTCACAGAGAAGAATTTGTTCCCAATATCCCATCTAACCCTGCACTCTGGCAGTCAGAAGCTGTTCCCCCTTGTCCTGTCACTGCAGGCCCTTTTCCAAAGTCCCTCTCCACCTCTCTTGGAGTCCCTTTAGGCACTGGAAGGGGTGCTAAGGTCTGCCTGGAGCCTTCACTTCTCTGGGCTGAACAGCCCAGACTCTCTCAGCCTGGCTTTAGAACAGAGGGCCTTCAACCCTTTGATCAAGCTAGTGGACTGTGAATTTTTCCAACAGCTACATGTCTTAATTGTGCTGGGGGCACCAGACCTGGGTGCAGAACTCCAGGTGGGGTCTCAGAAAAGCAGAATAAGGGGTGAGAATCATCTTCCGCGACCTGATGGCCACACATTGATGCAGCCTGGGACATGGTTGACTTTCTGTGCTGTGAGCACATACTGCTTTATCCACAAATGCCCCCCAGTCCTTCTCCCCAGAGCTGCTTTTGATGCATTCTCTGACTAGTCTGTATTTGTGTTTGGATTGCCCCAGCCCAGGTGCAGGACCTTGCCCTTGGTCCTGCTGA
>NW_005054720.1:5447-13705 GCF_000277835.1 Geospiza fortis | reverse complement strand
TGTCACATCCCACCTCTCCTGTCCAGTTCCCTCTGGATGCCACTCCCGCTCCCTCCAGCGCATGGCTGCACCACACAGCTCCTTGTCATTGGCAGATGTGCTGGGGTGCCCTCGGTCCCACTGTCCATGTCACCAACAAAGATGTTAAATAGTGCTGGTCCCTAGGGAGACCTGAACAACAGCACTCACCACTGGTCTCCACATGGACACTGAGCCAGTGGCTGCAGCTCTTGGAGAGAGAGCATCCAGCCAGTTCCTAATCCACTGAGTGCTCCATCTGTCAAATCCAGGTCTGCCGTTTAGACACTGGGTGCTGGGCAGGACAGTGTCAAATGCTTTGTGCGAGTCCAGGTAGATGGCATCTGTTGCTCTTCCCTCATGCACCACTGCTGTAAGCTCATTGTAATAGTGCCCAAGGGAACTGGGCAGGGAGCTTGGCCTGAAGAGAAGGAGGCTCAGGGGAAGCTTCTCACTCTTTACCACTGCTGGAAGGAGGGTGTAACCAGGTGGAGGTCGACCTCTTCTCCCAGGAGACAAGGGACAGGACAAGAGGAAATGGCTTCAAGCTGTGCCGGGGAGGTTTAGGTTGGATATTGAGAAAAATGTCTCTAAGAGAAGGATTGTCCATGGCTGGCACAGGCTACCCAGGGTAGTGGTGAGGTCCACATCCCTGGAAGGATTTAAAAGTCATGTGAAAGTGGCTCTTGGGGGCATGGTTTAGTTTTGCCCTTGAGAGTGCTGGAGGAATGGTTGGACTTGATAAGCTTAAAGGGTCTTTTCCAACCTAAATGATTATAAATTTCATAGAAAAACCACCTGTGTGAAGCATGATGTTCTGTCTCTCCACAGGTGAGAGGTTGTACCATACTGTGTCTCGTCTCTCGGACACTCTGGCTCTGGTGGTAGGAGGACGAACATCCCCATCGAGCACAGGCTTGGGAATGTTGTGGCTGAAGTTCCCCAAAACCTGGGGTGCCTCAGGCCCAGGTGATGTTGCAGTGGAGCTTGTAAATCTGCAGCCTGCTGCTGCAGCAGCCGCTTTGCGTTGGAGACACAGCACAACTGAAATTACATTCAAAGGTAAAAAGCCTGGAAGGAGTGGAAACGGCTGTAGGGATGCGGGATCTTGCACTTGACCTTGTTGAATTTCATGAAGTTCATATTGATCATTCCTAAAGCCTGACAGTAGTAAAGAAATTAGGAGACTTTGAGATCTCTTCTTGACACTTGAAATATGGTAATTTTTAATTTTGTAATCTACATAATCCCCGGTGGCAAGTAGGATTGAAACCTACTGTAATCCATTCTGGAAGACTGATTCTTTGAGATCACTTATGGCTGAAGTTACTCATGCTTAATCATGGCAGAAATGAGTTTTGCTCTCTCTGAAGGATATTTTTTGGGGAACAGGATCCCAAGCTCTTTATCCCAAAAGTCTTTCAGAAGAAATGTTACTTTTCTAGTAGCAATTGACAAACACTCAGTAGTTATGAATAGCTCTAGAATCAGGTCCTGCAATAGCAAGCTAAAGGTTGGTCTATTAAAAGATCCTGGTTGTAAGGGTCAAAAACTTAAGCAGTGGCATTCAGGAGCTGAAAGCTGTCCTTTCCTAAGGTGTCCCATTCCTGCAGCTGCCAGGGAACTCTCCAAGGGGAGCAGGAGGGAATTGTTAAGCAGTTGTTAGTCTAGTCTGGAGCACACTTTCCATTCGTGGAACAATGTTTAATTAACACTATAGCATTAAGCCTTCCAGTCAGAATTTTATATCAAAAAAGCAAATGCCAAAAAATTTTATTAATTATACATTGGGCTTTGTCAGACTGTACTGTTTCATCTTACTTTTGCCTTGATATTGCTTTGTAGCTGCAGAAGGTGACCAACACTGGTGTTATCTGCACAGTCCATTCTGAATCAGTGAAAGGACAGGGCATAGTGCAGTAAATGCATGTCCTTGACATCTACCCAAAGTATTATTGCGCCCTTTTTGCCAGCTTCCCTTCTATGCAAACAGCGGTTTTTGCTGCTGTGGCACACCAGATTGTGAGTTCTGTTGCCTCCTGGCTGTGTTTCCCCAGGTGAGCAGTACCTGTTTGTGTACGGTGGCCGCTCTGCTCTGGAGCCTGTGCTCGGGGATTGGCATTTCCTGCACGCTCCAGAACTCTCCTGCACTGCGGTAAGAATGCACTCTGTGGGGATTACAGCTAGAGCTGACTGCTGAACACCCAGCTTTTTAGTGAAGTACAGTCTCTACAGAACAGTGGAGCTTGGAAGGGACATCCAGAGGTCATCTAGTCCAGTACTCTTGCTTAAAACTGGTCTAACTAGGGCAGGTTGCTCTGTATATTGTCCAGGTAGGATTATCTCTGTAGATGGAGACTCCACAATCTCTTTAGGCAACCTACTCCAGTGCTTGACCGCCCTGATAGAACAATATGAGGGGGTTCTATGTCTGTTTTTTCTATGTCAGTTTGTGCCCATTGCCTCTTGCCCTTTTGCTGGATGCTACTGAGAACATATTGTCTGTCTTCTTTCACCTCTCCCATCATTATCTAGCTGTGAGCTGGACGTTTTTGTGGAAGGATACTGTTAGAGACAGTGTTAAAAGCTTTGCTACAATCAAAACCACCTCCACATCTCCCGATTTGCCTCAGTCAACTAGATTGCTGAATGTGTCATAAAAGGAAATTGAGTGGAAGAGGACTTACTCCCTCATTTATGTACTGGCCACCAGCCTGTGTTATTCTGTTTACTATAACTCTTTGAGCCCAGCCTCGTACATAGCACAGTTGTAGGGTGGGAGATGCATAATTGCAAGAGGTCACAAGCTAAGCATGAGTAAGCAATATCCCACTGTTGTGGGAGGCCTACCCTGTGTCTTCAGTTCTGTAACCAGGAATGTTATTTGGTAGACACATGAATTGCTTCTTTTATTATCTACAATGTTCTTTATCTCAGCAGAACTCCTGTAAAATACCCAAAGCTGACAGCTGAAAAGGAGGTGGACAGGGTGTAAAACAGTTGTATAAAGGTATGCAGCAAGAATGACCAGGCCACATACCTCACAGGGGGAGGTTTTGAAGGTCTTCTAGCTATTGAATCTGAAGAAGATTCAAGATAGAAATAATTCTTCTAATATCTAAAATACTACTGTTGAGAAGAAAAAAATTGTTCTCCATTTTAACTTTGAGTAGTACAGGGGATCAGATGGACACTAAGGAAAGCTATTGATGGTGAAGCTAGCTATGTCTGCAATAGACTGCCTAAAGAGGTGAGAAATTCTTGTCACTGCAGACTTTTGGAAACTGTTACATAAACATCCGTCCATCCAGATGATAACATATAGTTTCATTTGTTGTAGGGAGAAGGTATGGACCAAGTGGCCTCCAAATTTTTCTACATCATTTATTTGCTGTGATATTCCTTTAATGCCTGACCTTACATTTTTTTTTCTTTTAGTGCTTGCACGAAAGGTTTTCTCTCTGGATTTTGGTCCTGTGGTTGAGCCTTTTAACCCACTCTGTGGTTTGAGTAACTGATCACCTCCTTTGCTGGTCATTGCATTAATCCACGTGTTTCTAAGCAAATTTGGAGTTCCCAGGTGTACGTCTTGAGCAGAAAGCAGCCTGCAAGAATGCAGATAAAGTTACTTCTAATAAATGCGTGAAAATAAAGCCTCTGAAGGCTGATTATATTAAAGATACTGAGGGCCAGAGACAGTGTAATTGGAAACATGGAGCAGTCCCTAGAGGAACATGTGGGGAAGGTTGTGTGTCAAAAAACTCAGCCACACAGGAAAAGGCATTTAAAAGCCTGGACATTAAGCAGACACTTAGCTTGGCAAACTTCAGCCTTGGACTTGTGTTTTTTCAGATTTCTGTTGAGGGTCCAGTCCCAGAAAGCCGCCACTCTCACAGTGCCTGCAGCTGGGAAGGAGGTGTGCTGATTGCAGGAGGTCTGGGAGCAGCTGAGCAGCCCTTGGGCTCAGTTTTCCTTCTGAGGGAGCTTGAACATGGCTTTCAGTGGCAGACAATAGAGACACATCCTCCTCTTGTCCCACGGTAAGCAGAAAACATTCATAGCATCAGAAAATAGTGTGATTTGAAAGAGACCTCTTAAAGGCCAAGTAGTGCAACCTTCCTGCAATGGGCATCTTCAACTAGACAGGTTGCTCAGAGCATTCAGCAGAGAATCTTCAGCCTGTCTTTACCAGCATCCCCTGCTAATGGAGTCCAACCTCATTTTGAACTCCCAGGTATTCACATACTGCACATGTGCATGAAGGAAAGCTTCTGCTCGTTGGTGGAGTGTGGTTTCATGCACCCTCTGTGCCCGGTGTCACTGTCATCAACTTAATGACTGGTCTCTGCTTGAACTATGTGATTAATGTGGTAAGTACTGACATTTTACTTTCAGGGTAAGCAGTGTCCTGTGAAGGAACATGGTAGCTTTATGGAGACGTAGGATCTAATTCCAAAGTGCTGTTACCCAGCACAGAGAACGTACAGGGGTAACAGAGGGAGATGGAATGTGCAGAAGACTGGAACATGGAGCTGCTCTGTTTCAGATAGGGGGCAGCAGAACTGAAATGGGCACGAGCGTAGTCACTTTGGGATGTCTGTGGAGGAAGGGAACAGATAAACCAGAGGCTAAGTTCATGTTTTTGAAGGTCTGTAGTATAATTTCATTGAGAACTTCTGGGTGGAAACTGGTGTGCTCTGGCTGCTGCCTGAAACATGAGAAAAAAACCAGCACAGAAATGCTGGAAACTCCATTGGAACATAAAAGCTTTCTGTAAGGATGATTGGACTCTGAACAGATTGCTCAGAGAGAATGTCATATTTCCATTATTGGAGATATTTGAAACCTGACTGGGCAAGCTACTGAAAAACCTGCTTGAGTTGAGCCTGCTTTGAACAGGGTGGTTGGACTGGATGATGTTTGGAGGACCCTTCCAACTTTGACTATGTGGTGACTTTCTTCTATGAATCACTGAAGAGCAGTCATACGAGTGGTGTCACAAAACAGGATTTTGGCATACTCTGGCCAGAAGCTGGTCTATGTCTCTGAGTAGCCCTCACCTCAGATGATACTGCCTTGAGTAAAAGTAAGACATAGATCTGTTGGATTAAATCCATAGAAGGGCCACAAAGATCAGCAGAGAGCTGGAGCTGATCTCCTGTGAGAATGTGCTGAGGGAGTTGGGGTTGTTCAGCCTTAAGAGAGAGGGAGGGCTCTGGGGAGACCTTAGAGCCCCTTCCAGTACTTAAGGGGGGCTTGCAAGAAGGATGGGGACAGACGTTTTAGCAAGGCCTGTAGTGATAGGACAGGGGGTGGTGGTTTCCATCTAAAGGACAGTACCTTCAAACTGGGTATATGGATGACATTTTTTATGAAGCGTGGTGAGGCACTGACAAAGGCTGCCTAGAAAAGCTTTGGCTTCCCCAGCCCTGGAAGAGTTAGAGGCCAGGTTAGATTTGGCTTGGAGCAACCTGGTCTAGTGGAAGCTGTCCCTGCCCAGTGCAGGGGGTGGAGCAAGGTGGCAATTTTTAAGGTCTCATCCAAAACCATTCTGTGATTCTATAAGAGCGTTTCTTTGGCCTGACAAGTTTTTGTTTATCTTTTATGTAAAGAAACAACTTTCTTTTGATAACTGTACATATGAAACCTGTTGTTGGTGAAACTGGAATTTGTGACGAGTCAGTTTTTTATAGTGAGCAGTGTGTGTGCATCCAGTTGATCTTGCAGCATTTTGCGGAGGGTATAAAAGCATGAAATGTGCTTAATTGTAGCTTAGTTTTCAATTATTGTCTGTAGCAGAAGTTATAAGTGGCCTCATATCCTTTAGATAAAATAGACTGCACTTGTTGAACAGCAATGAGCATAGGTACAGTGATAGTAAAGTTGTATCTAAAGAATGTAACTTTTTTGTTTAGACTGAATAAGCGGATGCAGGTGGATTGGTGTCTTCCTTTGCTTAGGAGCTGTTTGCTTTGACTAAGGTGAAATTCTCTAGGCTTTGGAACCTACCAATTACATAGATAAACTCTGGAACTCCTTGCCACAGGCCATGAATGCCAAAGATTTACATCGAATCAAAAACTGACTGGCTACCTTCTTGGGAGGAAGAGCATTAAGATTCAGGGAGTACAAAGGCATTTTCTCTCATTAAGAAATCACTGAACTGCAGGTTGGTGGGTGGATGTTGGGGAGGAGTACACCTCAGAGGTTACTTGTTCCTATATTCTCTAGCTATCTGCTCTTGCCCACATTCAGGGGTGATACCACATGAAGTCCTGTATGTTCAAAATCTCCTTTCCTTTTTCAGGAGCACCTGGAGTGGCCATTAATGCTACATAATCATAGCAGTGTCTTTCTGCCAGATGAGAAGGAGCTGTTGGTTATTGGCGGTGGTGGAAACTGCTTTTCCTTTGGGACACACCTGAACCCAGAGCCTGTCTTGCTGAGCCTCAGCAGCATCCTGACCAGCCACTGAGTGGGACCAAGCAGGGCTGAACCCTGCTGCTGCACTGTGGGGAGACATCTGTTCACTCTAGGTCCAAAAGCAGCGCAGTATTTCCACAAAGACTTTGTATCCAGAATGCATTTGTGAAGGTGGGATCAGGAGGGGCAGTTACAGCGAGGGATTCACACCTCACTGGCTGTTGCATTTTTATGGCTCTTTATGTTGCTGTAAATAAAAAACCTCAAAAGCAGCTGACAGCAGTAGTCCTTAGAGTGAAGAACAGTGTGGTTTGGGTTGGAAGGCACTGTAAAGACCATCCTGTTCTACCCCCTGCCATGGGTAGGAAAACCTTCCAGTAGACCACGTTACTCCAAGCCCCATCCAACCTGGCCTCGGACACTTTCATGGATGGGGCAACAACAGCTTCTTGGGGCAACATGTGCCAGGGCCTCACCAGCCTCACAGGGAAGAATTTCTTCCCAATATCCAATCTAAACCTACTCAGTTAGAAGCCATTCTCCCTTGTCCAGTCACTCCAGGCCCTTGTAAATAGTGTCACTCCATCCTTCTTCTTGGCCCCCTTCAAGTACTGCAAGGCCACAATTGGGTCGCTTCAAAGCTTCTCTTCTCCAGGCTGAACAATGCCAATTCTCTCAGCCTTTCCTCATAGCATAGAGGTGCTCCATCCTTTTGATCATCTTGGGGTCTCCTCTGGACTCTCTCCAGCAGCTCCAAGTCTTTCCTGTGCTGGGACCCCTGAGCTGCAGGCAGCACTGCAGGTGAGATCTTACCAGAGCAGGGCAGAAGTGAAGAATCCCCCCTTCCCTGCTGCTCACATTGTGGGATCAGCCCAGCACACAGGGCCAAGGCATGTCCAGCCTTTCATTCGTCAGCATCCCCAAGTTCTTGGCCAGGGCTGTTCTTGATCTCTTCATCCTCCAGCCTGGTTTGATACTGGGGGTTGTCCTGATCCACATGCAGCACCACCACTTGGTCTTGTTAAATCTCATGGGCTCCCACGGCCCGCCTTCTTGAGCTTATCCAGCTCCCTCTGGATGGCATTTGGTCCTTCAGGATGTGGAGCTGCTAGAATGAGTCCAGAGGAAGCCACAGAGATGCTTGAAGGCTGGAGCCTGTGTTCTGGAGACAGTCTGAGAGAGCTGGAGGTGTTCAGCCTGCGGAGGAGAAGGTTCCAGGGAGACCTTAGAGCCCCTGACTTCAAGAGAGCTAGAAACAGACTTTGTACAAGGGTCTGGAGTGCCAGGATGGGGGGCGGTTGCTTCCCTTTGCCAGAGGGCAGGAATAGATGGGATATCAGGAAGGAAGTTTTCCCTGTGATGGTGGAGAGGCCCTGCACAGGTTTCCTGGAGAAGCTGTGGCTGCCCTTTGTTTGGAAGTGTCCAAGGCCAAGTTGGATGGGGCTTGGAGCAGCCTGATCCAGTGGAAGGTGTCCCTGCCCATGGCAAGATGGTGGTACTTGATCGTTAAGGTCCCTTCCAACCCAAACCAATCTGTGATTCCGTGATGAGTGTCTGACTGACTGCACATCAGCAGAGGCTCTCCATTGGCCCCTGTGGGCTCCTGGCTATCCAGAAGGGGGTTCTGACTGCCCGGGATGGCACACAGAGGGCTCTGGCTGCCCCACGCTGTCACAAAGGGATTTTTGACTGCCCCACACTGTCACAAAGAGGACTCTGGCTGCCCCATGATGTCACACAGGGGACTCTGCCAGGCTATAAAAGGGACCCCACAGGAGCAGACAGTGCTGGGCACCACAGTCTGGGAGCGTGCTCGC
>NW_005054720.1:0-5126 GCF_000277835.1 Geospiza fortis | reverse complement strand
GCCAGGCTGGGCTGGGCTGGGTGGATTTGGGGTTTGTTGGTGGTGTGCCATGCATGGCAGGACAGTGTGGAGCGTTCTGGGGAGCTGCTCCTGTCTCACCCATCCGTGGTTCTTGCAGAGGATCCGTCAGAGCTCAGAGCATCCAAGCACAGCCAGAGGCCGGCTGGAGGGCCAGAGCAGCGTGGGCAGGCCACGGAGATCAGCACAGATGGGGCTGCCCCACGGCAGCTCCCCACGCGGCTCCCTGAGCTCCAGGAGGCGTTTCCCAAGGTTCATCCGGAGCTGCCAGGACTCACAGGCGCTCTTCGAGGAGCACCGCAAGGAGCTGGAGGCACAGCTGTCCCAGTGGCGATGGGGCCGGGGCAGCGGCAGGGTGGTCCACGCTGATCCGCATGTTGCACCAAAGCTGCTGGGGGCCAGAGAGCGTCCCCAGTGCCTTGGAGTGGAGTTGGCAAGGCCAGACGTGTACGAGGTGACAGAAGAGAGCAAACCTAAGGACATACGACCATGCAGTAGCAGCAGCTCCCTGATGCTGCAACGCAGAAGTAGCAGCAGCTCCCTGATGCTGCAACGCAGAAGATCTGTGGCGATTGCCAGGTTGCTCCCCAGACTAGTGGTGATCATGAATCCCATTGTATTGGAAAGCAGCTGCAGCAGCTGCAGCAGCAGGAGCAGCAGCTCGGTGGAGCTGGAATACAGCACCGGCACTGCTGCTGGAAGGTTCCTAGAGCAGCTCCATGCCCGCCTGCAGAGATACCTGGAAGCCTGGCAGACACGGCGCGAGCAGCGCCGCCGCTGCTTCAGCATCCGCTTGAAGCCCCGGTGGTGGCGGCGGTGCTGGACCCAGCTGAGAAAAAGGGTGTAGCAAGAATGAGTGGTCAGGGAGGGGCAGGGGAGACGGGGGTTTCAGGAACTGCCTGGGACAGTGCAATCCCTGGGCCTCTACAGATTCCACTGCAGAGTCTTCCTGTCCTCTGGCAGATCCTTTACAAATTGGCTGAGGGTCCCCTCCTCCAGGTCATGGGTAGAAACAGGACTGGTCTCAGTGCTGCCCAGGGGAGCCCCACTGGTGACTGGATTGCAGCTGAATTAAACTGTCCCCTACCGCTCTCTGGGTCTGACCATCCAGACCCTTTTTTACAGAGAACGGTGGACCTGTCCAAGCAGCCAGTTTCTCCACAAGAATGCTTTGGGGAATGGTGTCAAAGGCTTAATAAAAGCCCAGGTAAACATCATCCCTAGCATTTTTCTCTCCCACCAAGCAAGTCACTTTGTCATAGAAGGAAAGCTGTGGACAATCCAGGAAACTTCATTGCACCCTGCTTTAAGGGTAGGATGAAGGACCTTTGGAACTACCAGTCTGCCTACCGGCCTTCCCCATGTCTGAGAAGATTCCCGCGTTGGTATCTGCTCTTCCCCTGATTCTTACCCATCGACCCTCGACCCTTTCATCACCACTGTCGATTTCTAGAGTCAAATATGCCCTCATATACAGGGCTACCCCACTGCTTCTCCTTCCTTGCTGAGCTCTTCTGAAGAGTTTATCTCCTCCCAACTCCTTGTGCAACACCAGCCTATTTGCTGGCAGGATGCTGTGAGGAGTACCAAAGGCCTTGATGCTCAGCACTGATTGAAACATCCCTATTAACAGCCTCTTCAGCAGAAATCCAAACCACAGACCCGCTGGAAGAAACTGAACTCTTCCTGCCCAGCTCAGCATGTTCTCCAGCCTTTATTAATCCACATTGTGTATGTCCTGCTCAGGTCCCACACCATCACAACACATCCTCACCACACCTTTGCCCATGAAATATCTGAGAAATGTCCATCAATCTCCAGAGCTGGGCAGCAGTTGTCCTGTGGAACCAGTGAGGAGGAGGGTGATGGAAGTGGAGGATCTTGAAGAGCCAGATAGGAGAAGCAGCTCCATGGGGCTGTGCAGCACTGTCACCATTGCTCTGGGTAGAAGTGGTTCCCCAGGTCTTCTGCTTTCCCCTTTCTAAAAATGGGGGTTATATTTCCCTTTTTCCAGTCATCAGGGACTTTACCTAACTGCCACAATTTTTCAAAAAATTATGGATAATGGCTTAGCAACTTCTGCTAGTTCCCTCTGGGCCTGGGGATGTATCTCTTCAGGTCCCATGGACTTGAGCACACTCAGGTTCCTTGGAGGGTCTCAGATCTGATCCTCTCAGTGGGCTCAGGGTCTTTATTCTCCCGGTCCCTGCATTTGCCTTTCTCAACTTGGCAGCATGGCTAGGGCACTTGCCATTGAAGACTGAGGCACAGAAGTCCTTGTGAACATCAGTCTTCTCTTTGTGCAGGGTCTGTGTCCTTCTGGAGGGGGCCCACATGACCCCAACTCTCTTGCTTGCAACATCTCTACAGAAGCCCTTCCTGTTATCTTTAATGTCCCTGCCCTCCCCTTAATCTTCACCCACAAGCTCTCAGCTGGCTGGTCATACTTCCCCAGGCAGAGTTCCATATCTCTAGAGGGCTGCATCCCCTCCTCATCTTCCTAAATTGTCTTCCCTCAAAAGCCTAAGCCCTTCCATTCCAGTGCTCTAGTCATAGCAGCCATCCCACCATGTCTCCAAGATATTCTGCTTTCCTTTTCACTTGTTGTTCATTGCCAGTGCTTGCTTTTATTCAAATGAGAAAATTGCCAAGCAGTTTGGCTAAAAATGGCTTTCCCAAGAGTGGGAGGAGATGAAAGAACCTGAAACTGCTTCTTCTGATAAGTCCATAAAGGTGGGATGCTGTATGAAGCTCACTGCTGTAACTAACCAGTAACTTTCACTGATATTTTAACTATTAAAAAATGTGACTTTTATCATGAGTGTGTGTGTAAAATACAAAAACTGTTGGGCCTTCTCCATTCTATGAAGCTTTGTTCGTGCATCTACATCCTGGGGAGCCCTTTGGGCCCACCCCTCCTCTTTGGCCCCAGTCCTGGGTTTGTGGTGCCACCCCTCACACAGCTCCTACCCCCAGGTGTCTCCACCTGCTGACGTGCAGCAGCCTCAGGTGTGGCCGGTGAGGATGAGGAGGGGGCAGATGCTGCTGGGGGGTGTGTGACGCCTGGCTGCCCCTGCTGGCAAGAGCTGCAAGGGGGGACTCCAGGGAGTCTCGCACGGGGTGGCGGTGAGAGCATCTCACAGGGACTGGGGAGGAGCTGGGGCATTGCTCAGGTGTGCAGGGACAGGCCCTGTGCCGAAGGGCAGGAGAGGAGGGGAGGGGAGGGGAACACACCCACCCTAACCCACCTGAGCAGGGGAGGGGAACACACCTACCCTAACTCACCTGAGCAGTGGGGCACGGTGGGGGCACAAGAAGTTCTTTTTCCTTTCATCTTCCCAGTCCATCCCACTAACCCCAGAAAATTGAGGTTTTGTGGGGAAAATGGTTTAAATTGAGGAGAAAATCTCCTTTTCCATTTCTGTGTTTAAATTGAGGGTAAACACCTTATTTAATCTCCAGCATTTTTTAAAATATTTGAGAAATGTCTAACAGCTTTAAGGTCAGTATTGTCAATTTTTTTAGTCTAAAAAGCAGTAGCACCATGATCAAAACCCAGAAGTTTTTGGCAGTTTAAAGTGATGCTGTTCTGGATTTAAATTGATAGACACTTGATCTGACCATTTTTCTATCAATCCACACAGATTTTTAAAACATGGGAAATCTTCCCTAAGGGGCAGTGTTTCATTAACTTTGTCTATTATTTGTACCAATACCTGGAATTTGGTACAGCTACAGACTGAAATTTTCTGGATGGATTCTGTGACATGGCCAGCAAGATGGAGAAGTAGCACTTCACAAATCTTCCCCGAGCACTAATAGTTGTACTCCTTTAAATACGCATTGAAAAGAACAGATACCAGATCAGAACAGCAAGCAGAAAAAGAGAAGTAAAAAACCTGAGCAAGAGAACTCCTGGATTTTTTCTGTTGTCAGTTTAAGATTGTGATCTTCCAACCATTAAGAAAAGTATTAATACCTTAAAAATTTAGGGAATTAAATGGAAATAAAATAGAGGGAATTAAGCAAAATGCCACTGCTAAATATTCATTGGGAAATTCTGCCCATGTACCAGACAGAGAAAGCAGTTGCCTGATGAAGGTTACTGAAAACAATACTCAGTGACTACTTCCAGCTGAGTATGAGTGTTTGCTATGATGTAACCTTCCAATTAGAATTCCAGTGCTTTGCAGATTAATAATGAGCAGAGAGGCTCTCAAACTTCCTTCAGGTCTGGCTTCTTCTGCTTGGTAGCAACACGGCAGAGAAGAGGGCAAGAACTTTAATATGTGTTTTAATCTTCAGGGAAGGATGTTAGCAGTCAGGATAAGTGGGCAAGGTGAGCAGTGACCGGTGGATGGAAGCAGTTGGTATGGCTCAGCTCTCGATTTCTGGTGCAGCTCTTAGCCGCCGTTCTTGTTCACTGGTATTGCACCGAGACCCCCTCACCAACGGGCCAATGGACCCGGTTCATGGCTCTCATGGGAATTGATATTGAGAAGTAAATTTGTGTTCAAGTGATTGGGTTTTGGGGTTTTTTTGATGCATTATTCCTATGTTGGGTCTTAGTACAGTTAATTGTTTTAAATTGTAGTTTTGATATTTTGAGGTAACTTCTTTGTGGGTTTGTGGGTTTTTAGGTTTGGTATTTTTGGTTTTTGGCGGTTTTTTGGGTGTTTTTTTGTTTTGTTTTGGTTTTTGTTTTTTGGGGGTTTTTTTGTAACTAAATATCATACTAGCATTTGTTTCTAATGATTTAATTTATTTTAATTTTTGTGGTTTAACTGTAATTTGGATAAGAACATGTAAATTGTATTTTAAGAGTTTATGTTATGTATAGGATGTTTTTGATTTACAGTTTGAAGTTTGTGATGGATAAGGTTAGTTGTGAAGAGGTATACTAACAAGGTATTGAGAAAATGGATTTTGAGGATTGGTGACTGATAAACACTGTATTTGGATGTGTGGTTTTAGTGTTACTTATGCATTTTGTTTTGGCTATGGAACTATTTATCTTGGGGTTTTTTGTTGTGTTTTAAAAAAGGGTTGACTCAGGGAGTAGGAATCTCATGTGGTTTATCTTTTGTGGAAACAGAAGTATAACTTTT
>NW_005054719.1:150906-153355 GCF_000277835.1 Geospiza fortis | reverse complement strand
CTCCACGGTGGAAAAGCGCCGCCGCCTCTTTTTCCGAAATCCGGGCGTTTTCCGCCTCGTTCCAGTGGTTTTTTTTCCCTTTATTTCGGTGCTTTTCCAGTATTTTTCCAGCTCATCCCGCTTTTTTTTTCCTCCCCATCCCAAGTTTTTCCCCCTGATTTTGTAGCTTTTCTGCCACAGTTTGAGTGTTTTCCTTTCCATCTCGATAGTTTTCCCCTCATCCCGATAGTTTTCCGCCTCATCCCGGTATTTTTCCGCCTCATCCCGGTATTTTTCCTCTCATTTCATTATTTTTCCGCCTCATCCCGGTGTTTTTCCATCAGGATTGGCTTTGCATGGCCAAAATTCCATGAGCCTCCGGGGCTGGATTCCACGGGAAGCTTCCAGAAGCTTCTCCCGTTTTTGCCCGATCCCATCGGGAACGGCGGCGCCGCGTCTGGAGTAAGAATTAAGTTGGAAGAAACCAATCCAGGCACAGATGGATTTCCAGAGCGGGAATTTTGCAAAGAAACGAGTCTGGAGATGATTCCTTGGTGCTGGAGTGGAAATTCCCAAAATTCCATGGCGCGTCCGTCGGGAAGCTCGTCCTGGAGCTGCATCTTGGCAGGGACCTGCAGATCCGTGGAAAAAAAGGAGCAGATTCCTGGGAGGAATCCCATGGAGGATAAAACCTTCGGAGCAGGATATTCCCCAAGGATTGACCCCTTGGAAAAACCCATGAGGAATTGTCTCCCCTGGGAGTGACGCGTTGGGAGAAATCCATGGAAAACTCTCGCTGCGGGATGGATTCGTGTTAGAAAACGCGTGGAAAACTTACCTGGGGATGGATTCACGGAGAAATCCATGGAAAACTTACCTGGGCATGGATTCATTTGGAAATCCATGGAAAACTTACCTGGGGATGGATTCACCTCGGAGAACTCCATGGAAAACTCCCATAACTGAGAAATCCATGGAAAACTCGCTGTGGGATGGATTCATGGAGAAATCCATGGAAAACTCGCTGTGGGATGAATTCGCCATGGAGAAATCCATGGAAAACTCTTCCCATAGCCAAGAAATCCATGGAAAACTCGCTGTGGGACGGGTTCACCTTGGAGAAATCCATGGAAAACTCCCCTGGAATGGCCAGAGGGATTGAGGGAAAGCCGGGAACGAGGGAACTGGGGGAGGGAACAGTTGGATTTGGGCTCTTGTTATCCTGCTCTGATTCTGTCGGAAATAAACTCGTCCTATCCCAGATCCTGAGTTTGCCGTTCCCAGATGGGATTTCCCGAGGCATCTCTCCCAATCCTAATCCCAGTCCAAGAATCCTCCAGTATTTCCTTCATTCCCACCTCATTTTGCTGGTTTTTCACCTCATTTTGGCGATTTTCCACCTCATTCCAGGTTTTTTTTTCCCTTTACGCCGGTGGTTTTCCACCTTATTTTTGCAGGTTTTCCCCATCCCAACATTTTCCGCTTTTTCCCAGTATTTTTTCCAACTTTTCCCGGTGTTTTTCCCTCATCCTGGTGATTTTCAGCCTCATTTTATTATTTTTGACCATATTTCATTCTTTTCCCACCTCATTTTGATATTTTCCCACCTCATTTTGCTGTTTTGGGCCTTATCCCCTCTGATTTTTACATAATTTTACAGATTTTCCATATTTTTCCACTTATCCCAGTAATTTTCCCCTCATCCCAGTGATTTTCCACTTCATTTCTCTGTTTTCTGCCTCATTTTGCTGCTTTTCCAGTTCATTTTGCCATTTTCCCCCTCATCCCATTATTTTCCCCCTCATTCCAATTGTTTTCTCCCTTATTTTGATTTTCTCCACCTAAATTTGGGGTTTTTTTTCCTTTATCCCAGTATTTCCCCCCTCATCCTGGTCATTCCCCCCTTCATTTTATTATTTTTGGCCTTATTTCATTCTTTTCCCACCTCATTTTGGTATTTTTCCACCTCATTTTGCTGTTTTGGGCCTCATCCCCTCCGATTTTTCCATAATTTTGGTATTTTCCCCCTTATCCCAGCAATTTCCCCCTCATACTATTATTTTTCCACCTCATTTTCAGATTTTTTGCCTCAGCCCAGTGACTTCCCACCTGATTTTCGGGGGTTTTACCACATTTCAGTGCTTTTCCCCCTCTTTTTTTTTTTTTTGTTTTGTTTTGTTTTTCACCTAATTTTTGTATTTTCCCCCTTACCCCAGTGGCTTTCCACTCATCCTGCTGTTTTCTCCCGTCATTACGATATTTTCCCCCCTCATTTTGTGGTTTTCCCCCCTCATTTTCCACTTTTCCCCCTCACGTTCCAATTTCCCCCCTCATTTTTCAATTTTCCCCCTCATGCCACTATTTCTTCCCCCATCCCAGGTATTTTTCTACCTCATCCCGATGTTTTTCCCCTCAGCCCGGCGCTTTTTCCGCCTCATTTTCCAACTTTTCCCCTCAGCCCGGCGCTTTT
>NW_005054719.1:143906-150647 GCF_000277835.1 Geospiza fortis | reverse complement strand
CCCCAGGGGCCCGTTCCGGGTGGCGCCGGTGGCGCGGCCGTGGCTGTCGCCTGTCGCGACAGGGAGGTGGCCCGGCCCTCCCGGGGGTCGCCGCTCGCTGTCGCCATGAGGGTGGGGGCGGTGCTGCGGCTCTGCTCGCGCCCGGAGCTCCGGTACCAGCAGGGCCAGCGGCCGGAGCCTGGAATCCGCGAGTATTTTTATTACGTAGATCACCAAGGGCAGGTGAGGGGGGATCGATAAGGGATCGATAAGGGATCGATAAGGGATCGATAAGGGATCGATAAGGGATCGATAAGGGATCGATAAGGGATCGATAAGGGATCGATAAGGGATCGATAAGGGATCGATAAGGGATCGATAAGGGATCGATAAGGGATCGATAAGGGATCGATAAGGGATCGATAAGGGATCGATAAGATCACCAAGGGCAGGTGAGGGGGGATCGATAAGGGATCGATAAGGGATCGATAAGGGATCGATAAGGGTTGGGGGATCGGGAGGGGGTTCCGGGCAGTGGATCCCGCCTGGATTCTGGGCAGATCCCGAAAAAATCGCAGCGAGGATCCGGGTGGATCCAGGGTAGATCCCACATAAAACCCGGGAAGATCCTGATCAAATCCCCCAAAAAATTCCAGATTAAACCCGAATTAAACCCCGATTTAACCCAGATAAATCCCCAACAAATCCCAGCTGGATCCCGGCCAGATCCCACACAAATCCCACTCCGATTCCAAAGGAATCCCCCCCCAAAAAAACATTTCCATGGACTCAGAGCAGATCCCAAAAAAATCCCAAAAATCCCGGGGCAAATCCCAGCTGGATCCCCCAAAAAAGACCCCAAAAGGATCCAGGACAGATCCCAAACCCATCCCAGAGAACAAATTCCAGGTTTTTTTGGAGAAAACTCGACTTTTTTTGAGGTTTTTTCCTGTTTTTTCTGCAGCTTTTCCTGGATGACACCAAAGTCAAGAATTTTGTCACCTGCTTCAAAGGTACCGCCCTAATTACCCTGGTTCATTAAGTCTCTTGTTAATTTGGAGCTGAATATTAATTAGGAGTTGGTTATTAATTGGGATTTGAGCCTTAATTTGGATTTAATCCTTAAAAAAAGGCAAAAAACCATCCAAAGCACCCCAAAAATCTGCCAAAATTCACCAAAAATCCTCCAAAAAACCCTTCTAAACCACGATAAAAAACCACCTGGAAAAACCCCAAATAAAACTGGCAAAACCCCAAAAAAACCACTGGAAAAAACCCCAAAATCACCCAAAACATTCCTGAAAAACAACCCCAAAATCACCCCAAAACATTCCTGAAAAACCACCAATAACACCCAAAAAAACCACCATGGAAATCCCAAAAATAGGCAAAAAATTGTCCAAAACACCCCAAAAATCCTCAAAAAACCTCTACTAAACCCCTATACAAAAATCACTGGAAAAAGCAGAAATAAGACCCAAAAAAACCCAAAGAAAGCCAAAAATACCACTGAAAAAATCCCAAAAAACACCCAAAAACCCACTACAAAAACCTCAAAAAAAACCCCAAAAGGTGCCAAAAAGACACTGGAAAAACCCCAAAGAAACCCCAAAATACCGTCAGAAAAACCCCAAAAAATCACCCAAAAACCCTGGAAAAAATACCAAAAATCACCCAAACATTTCCACAAAAACCACCAATAACACCTGAAAAGATCATGGCAAAAACCCCAAAAAATGGCAAAAAAACACCCCAAAAAACTGCCCAAAAGCTGCCAAAAATCCTCCCAAACACCCTCCAAAGGCACGATAAAAAACCACCTGGAAAACCCCAAATAAGACTGGAAAACCCCCCCAAAAAAAACGCCAAAAACTGCCACAAAAATGACCAAAAAAGCCTCAAAACCGCTGAAAACACCAAAAAAACCTCAGAAAACCCAAAAAGTTCTCCATGAAGACCCCAAAAAAAACCGCCACAAACCATCAACAAAACTGCAAAAACCCAGCAAAAACGCCCAAATTTCACCCAAAATCACCCAAAAAACCCATTAATCAACCCCTCCGTAATTCCCAGCACTGATTTTCCCCAAATTCCCCAAAAATTCCATTAAAAAGCCCCCCAAAACCACCACAGAAACCTCAAAATAACGCCCAAAAAGCCAAATAACCCCAATATATCATTGGAAAAACACCCAAAAACACTCAAAAAATGGAAAATAAGCCAAAAAATCGCCAAAAAAAAATTCCAGAAAAGCCACCAATAAAACCCAAAAGAACCAGCAAGAAAACCCCAAGAAATGGCAATAAAGCCTCCTAAAACACCCCAAAAACCTGCCAAAACCACCAAAAAACCCCACTGAACCACTGGAAATAAACACTGGGAAAACCCGAAATGAGACTGGAAAAACTCCCAAAAGAACACAAAATCCATCATAAGAATGACCAAAAAAAACCTCAAAAAACACCAAAAAATTTCTAGAGAAACCACCAATAACACCCCAAAAAATCACGGCAAAAAAACCAAAAAAATGGCAAAAAACCACCCAAAACACCCCAAAAAAACCACCCAAAACCCCTCCTAAACCACTATAAAAAACACTGGAAAAACCCCAAATAAGACCATAGAACTGCCCAAAAAACACCAAAAACCTCCATAAAAATATCAAAAACCACTGAAAACACCCCAAAAACACCTCAAAAAATCTCCACCAAAATCTCCAAACAATCGCCAAAAACTATCCAAAAAACCACAAAAACCCTCTAAAATAAGCCCATAAAAAACCCCAAAATCACTAAAATTACCCCAAAAACCCCAATAATCAACCCCATGAAATTCCCGGCGCTGATTTTCCCCAAATTCTCCCCCAGACGTCGGATTCCTTTCCTCCTTCTCCCGTTCCCAGGAGCGCTTCCCGTTCCTGTCGCGCTTTTCTTCTGCTTTTCTGTCGGCTCCAAAATTCCCATCAAACCACCAAAAAACTCTACAAAAAAACAGCAAAAAAAAACCCCAAAAAACCAGCAGAAAAACCCCCAAAACCACCACAAGAACCCCAAAAAATCCGCCAAAGAGTCCGGAATGACACCAGAAAAACCCCAAAGGAATCCCAATGTACCAATGGAAAACCACCCCAAAATCACCCAAAAAACCTGGAAAAAATACCAAAAATCACAAAAAAAAAAATTCCAAACAAACCACCAATAACAGCCCAAAAAATCTCCACGTAAAACGCAAAAAATGGGAAAAACCCATCCAAAAGACCCCAAAAAAAAAGCCAAAAAACACCAAAAATCCTCCAAGAAACTCTACTAAACCATGATCAAAAATCACCACAAAAACACCAAATAAGACCAGAAAAATAAAAAAAAACACCATAAAAATACCAAAAAACACAGAAAACACTCCACAAAACCACCACGAAATCCTCAAAAAAAACCCCAAAAGACCCCAAAAAGACAATGGATTAACCCCAAAGAAATCTCAAAATACCAATAGAAAAACCCCAAAAACACCTGGAAAAAATACCGAAAATCAGCAAAAAAATTCTAGAAAAACCACCAATAACACCCCAAAAAATCACGGCAAAAAAAACAGAAAATGGCAAAAAAACACCCAAAACACCCCAAAAAACCACCCAAAAACCCCAACTAAACCACTATAAAAAAACACTGGAAAAACCCCAAATAAGACCGTAGAACTGCCCAAAAAACACCAAAACCCCCATAAAAATACAAAAAAACACTGAAAACACCCCAAAAAACCTCAAAAAATCTCCACCAAAATCTCCAAACAATCGCCAAAAACTATCCAAAAAACCACAAAAACCCTCTAAAATAAGCCCAAAAAAACCCCCAAAATCACTAAAATTACCCAAAAAACCCCAATAATCAACCGCATGAAATTCCCAGCGCTGATTTTTCCCCAAATTCTCCCCCCAGACGTCGGATTCCTTTCCTCCTTCTCCCGTTCCCAGGAGCGCTTCCCGTTCCTGTCGCGCTTTTCTTCTGCTTTTCTGTCGGCTCCAAAATTCCCATCAAACCACCAAAAAACTCGACAAAAAAACCAGCAAAAAAAAACCCCAAAAACAGCAGAAAAACCCCCAAAAAACAGCAGAAAAACCCCCAAAACCACCACAAGAACCCCAAAAAATCCGCCAAAGAGTCCGGAATGACACCAGAAAAACCCCAAAGGAATCCCAATGTACCAATGGAAAACCACCCCAAAATCACCCAAAAAACCTGGAAAAAATACCAAAAATCACAAAAAAAAAAATTCCAAACAAACCACCAATAACAGCCCAAAAAATCTCCACGTAAAACGCAAAAAATGGGAAAAACCCATCCAAAAGAGCCCAAAAAATGCCAAAAAACACCAAAAATCCTCCAAGAAACTCTACTAAACCATGATCAAAAATCACCACAAAAACACCAAATAAGACCAGAAAAATAAAAAAAAACACCATAAAAATACCAAAAAACACAGAAAACACTCCACAAAACCACCACGAAATCCTCAAAAAAAACCCCAAAAGACCCCAAAAAGACAATGGATTAACCCCAAAGAAATCTCAAAATACCAATAGAAAAACCCCAAAAACACCTGGAAAAAATACCGAAAATCAGCAAAAAAATTCTAGAAAAACCACCAATAACACCCCAAAAAATCACGGCAAAAAAAACAGAAAATGGCAAAAAAACACCCAAAACACCCCAAAAAACCACCCAAAAACCCCAACTAAACCACTATAAAAAAACACTGGAAAAACCCCAAATAAGACCATAGAACTGCCCAAAAAACACCAAAACCCCCATAAAAATACAAAAAAACACTGAAAACACCCCAAAAAACCTCAAAAAATCTCCACCAAAATCTCCAAACAATCGCCAAAAACTATCCAAAAAACCACAAAAACCCTCTAAAATAAGCCCAAAAAAACCCCCAAAATCACTAAAATTACCCAAAAAACCCCAATAATCAACCGCATGAAATTCCCAGCGCTGATTTTTCCCCAAATTCTCCCCCCAGACGTCGGATTCCTTTCCTCCTTCTCCCGTTCCCAGGAGCGCTTCCCGTTCCTGTCGCGCTTTTCTTCTGCTTTTCTGTCGGCTCCAAAATTCCCATCAAACCACCAAAAAACTCTACAAAAAAACAGCAAAAAAAAACCCCAAAAAACCAGCAGAAAAACCCCCAAAACCACCACAAGAACCCCAAAAAATCCGCCAAAGAGTCCGGAATGACACCAGAAAAACCCCAAAGGAATCCCAATGTACCAATGGAAAACCACCCCAAAATCACCCAAAAAACCTGGAAAAAATACCAAAAATCACAAAAAAAAAAATTCCAAACAAACCACCAATAACAGCCCAAAAAATCTCCACGTAAAACGCAAAAAATGGGAAAAACCCATCCAAAAGACCCCAAAAAAAGCGCCGCCGGCTTGGTGCGCTGGGCGCTGGCCCAAGAGCTGAGCGCGCACTTTCGCTTCCACAACGGGCCCCAGGAGCCCCCGACGCATTTGGTGTGGCGAGGGAAGGAGCATCGGCTCTGCGGGGAAATCCTGGGAATGCTGCGGGCGCACAGATCGGGGTCGGAGGCGGGAGCTGCGATGGCCGCCCCGTGAATCGCTGGGAAGCGAATCAACTCATTCCTGCAGTCGTTAAATACACGGGTTAATGAATGAATAACTCTGTTGGTGATTTCAATCAGTAATTTCAGGAAGGGTTTCCCCCTTGCCCAATTCTGCTTGTCTGGCAGCTCCAAAATTCCCCAAAAAACCCAAAAAAACAACTGGAAAAACTCCAAAAAAAACTCCCAAAAACCAAAAAAACCTCCCAAAAAGACACTGCAAAAATAGCAAAAACCGCCACCAATACACCCCAAAAACCCTGAAAAAGGCACCAAAAAACAAGCCCAGCAAACCCTAAATAAAACTCCATAAAAACTTTTTAAAAACTCCAAATATCCACAAAAAAACCCAAAAAAACCACCCAAAAAAACCAAGAAAGACCACCCAAAAGACCCCAGACAGCCCCAACAAAAAACTCCATGAAAACCGTGGGAAAACTCTAAAAAACCCCAAAAGACAACCAAAAAACGCAAAAAACCACCCAAAAACGCAAAAAAACAACCCCAACAAACACTGGAAAACCCCAAAAACAACAACAAAGAGCACCAAAAAACGCCAAAAAAAAGCCAAAAACACCAAAAAAAACCACCAAAAAAACCCCAAGAAAGCCCCCAAAAACCCCAAAAAATGACCCAAACCCCTAAAAGATCCCCTTTGTCAGCGGGCGCCGTCGGCTTGGTGCGCTGGGCGCTGGCCCAAGAGCTGAGCGCGCACTTTCGCTTCCACAACGGGCCCCAGGAGCCCCCGACGCATTTGGTGTGGCGAGGGAAGGAGCATCGGCTCTGCGGGGAAATCCTGGGAATGCTGCGGGCGCACAGATCGGGGTCGGAGGCGGGAGCTGCGATTGCCGCCCCGTGAATCGCTGGGAAGCGAATCAACTCGTTCCTGCAGTCGTTAAATACACGGGTTAATGAATGAATAACTCTGTTGGTGATTTCAATCAGTAATTTCAGGAAGGGTTTCCCCCTTGCCCAATTCTGCTTGTCTGGCAGCTCCAAAATTCCCAAAAAAACCCAAAAAAACAACTGGAAAAACTCCAAAAAAGGCGCCCAAAAAGACACTGAAAAAATAGCAAAAACCGCCACCAATACACCCCAAAAACCCTGAAAAAGGCACCAAAAAACAAGCCCAGCAAACCC
>NW_005054719.1:132878-143771 GCF_000277835.1 Geospiza fortis | reverse complement strand
CCAGCCAATACCACAAAAAAACTCCAAAAACCCCCGAGAAAGCACCAAAAAAAACCCCAAACTCACCCAAAAAACCCTGAAAACCCCCCCAAAAACGACTGAAAAACTCCAAAAAAAGCCCCCAATAAAGACACTGAAGAAATACCAAAAACCACCACCAAAACCCCCAAAAACACGAAAAGGCCACCAAAAAACAGCCCAAAAACCCCCAGCAAGCCCCAAATAAAACCCCATAAAAACCTAAAAAAAACCCCCAAAAACCACCAGAAAAAAACCAAAAAAACCAAGAAAAACCACCCAAAAGACCCCAGAGAGCCCCAACAAAAAACTCCATGAAAACCCTGGGAAAACCCAAAAAAAACCCCAAAAGACCACCCAAAAATGCACCAAAACAACCCCAACAAACACTGGAAAACCCCAAAACCAAGAAAATACACACCATAAAAACCCCAAAACCACAAAAAACCCCACCGAGAAAGCGCCAAAAAACCCCAAAAAATGCTATTTTTGATTTAAATAATCAATTTCAAGAAGAGTTCCCCCTTCCCAATTCCTCTTTTTTCTCATCCCTGAAATTCCCAGAAAATCCCCAAAAAAACTCCTTCCTTCTTTAAATCCTGCATTTGGGGATTTGGGATGGAGGATTTGGGAACTTTTCATGAAGGATTTGGGATGAAGGATTGGGGGATTTGGGATGAAGGATTTGGATTTGGGCATTTGGGATCAAGGAATTGGGAACTTTGGACCAAGGATTTGGGATGAAGGATTTGGGGGATTTGGCAATTTGGAGATTTGGGATGAAGGATTTGAGGTGAAGGATTTGGGAATTTGGGATGAAGGGTTTGGGGATTTGGGATTTGGAATGAAAGATTTGGGGAATTTGGGATGAAGGATTTGGGGAGAAGGATTTGGGATGAAGGATTTGGGGATTTGGAATGAAGGATTTGGGGATTTGGGGAGAAGGATTTGGGGATTTGGAATGAAGGATTTGGGGGATTTGGGATGAAGGATTTGGGGATTTGGAATGAAGGATTTGGGGATTTGGGATGGAGGGTTTGGGATGGAGGGTTTGAGGATTTGGGATGAAGGATTGGGGGATGCAGGACTTGGGGGATTTGGGATGGAGGGTTTGGGGATTTTGGGATGGGAGATTTGAGATGAAGGATTTGGGGGATTTGGCAATTTGGGGATTTGGGGGGAAGGATTTGGGGGATTTGGGATGAAGGATTTGGGAACTTTGGATGAAGGATTTGAGGCGAAGGATTTGGGGATTTGGGATGAAGGGTTTGGGGATTTGGGATGAAGAATTTGGGGATTTTGGGATTTAGGATGAAGGATTTGGGAACTTTGGATCAAGGATTTGGGATGAAGGATTTGGGGATTTGGGATGATGGATTTGGGAATTTGGGATGAAGGATTTCGGGTGAAGGATTTGGGAACTTTAGATCAAGGATTTGGGGATTTGGGATGAATGATTTGGGGATTTGGGGTGAAGGGTTTGGAATGGGGGATTTGGGATGAAGGATTCAGGAACTCTGGATGAAGGATTTGGGGATTTGGGATGAAGGATTTGGGATGAAGGATTTGGGGATTTGGGATGAAGGGTTTGGGATGAAGGATTTGGAGATTTGGGATGAAGGGTTTGGGATGAAGGATTCGGGATGAAAGATTTCGGATGACAGATTTGGGGATTTGGGATGAAGGATTTGGGAATTTGGGATCAAGGATTTGGGGATTTCAGATGACAGGTTTGGGATGAAGGGTTTGGGGATTTGGGATGAAAGGTTTGGGAATTTGGGATCAAGAATTTGGGGATTTGGGATGAACGATTTGGGATGAAAGATTTGAGATGAAGGATTTGGGTGGTTTGGGATGAAAGATTTGGGTGATTTGGATGGTGGCAGCTTATTAATTAATAACCAATTACTGATAAATACTTAATTAATATTTATTTCATACTTAAATAACGTCCCACAGGAATTAAGGGCATTCAAGGCCATTTCCCCTCAGGACACAGCAATAAAACTTCCGGGAAAAACTTTGGGGTTGGGGTGGGGAAACACCAAAACTGGACGGGAAAACATCGGGGTGGGATGGAAAAATCCTAAAATAAAACACAAAACATCGGGATGGGGTGGAAAAATATAAAAACCAGGCAGAAAAGCACCGAAATAAAGGGAAAAAACCACCGGGGTGAGGCAGAAAAGCACCGGGATGAGGCGGAAAATGCCCGGATTTTGGGATGAAGGATTTGGATTCTGGGATGAAGGATTTCGATTTTGGGATGAAAGATTTGGATTTTGGGATGAAGGATTGGAATTATGGATCCATGAGATTATGGGGTCATGGAGTGGTATGGTCATGGAATCATGGAATTACAGAATGGCTGAAGTTGGGAAAGATGTCCAAGAACATCATGTTGTACCTTTGAGAATCATGGAATTATGGGGTCATAGGATCATGGAATTGTGGAATCAAATCATGGAATTGTGGAATGACTCAGGTTGGGAAAGGTCTCCAAGACCATCAGGTTTGACATCTGAGGATCACGGGATCAAGGAGTCATGGAACGGCTGCGGTTGGGGAAAACCTCCAGGAACATCAAGTCCAAGGTTTGAAATCCATGGAATTATGGAATGTGGGATCATGGAGTTCTGGGATCTGGGATCTAGGATCATAAATTAATAGAATTGTGGAATGTGGGATCATGGAATGCTGGGATCCCAGAGCTCTGGAGTCATGGAGAGACTCTTTGGGAGAGGAAGGCGAGGTCGGCGGGAACGAGGGAGCAGAAGGCCAATTCCAAGCTTTCCAACGGAGCCTGGAGGTCGCTGGCGGGGGGGAAAAGGGAGCGGGGAGGATTTGTTGGGATTCAGGGGGAATGAGAGCTGGGATTGCATCCATGGGAGCGTGGGATTGTGGGATGGGTGAGGTTGGGAAAGAGCTCCAAGAACATCAAGGTCCAGGTTTGAGAATCATGGAATTGTGGGATCATGGGGTCATGGAATTGTGGAATCCAATAGTGGAATTATGGAATGGCTGAGGTTGGGAAAGAGCTCCAAGAAATTCCAGGTCAAGGCTTGAAACTCATGGAATGATGAGATCACGGAGTCTTAGAATTGTGGAATGGCTGAGGTTGGGAAAAAGCTCCAAGAACATCGAGTTTGACCTCTGAAAATGCTGGGATTTTGGAGTGATGGGGTCATGGAATCATGGAATTACTCAGGTCGGGAAAGGTCCCCAAGACCCTAAAGTTCAAGGTTTGAGAATCATGGAATTACGGGATCATGGAGCCATGGAATTGTGGAATGACTAAGGTTGGGAAAGATCTCCAAGAACATCGAGTTTGACCTCTGAAAATCCTGGGATTTTGGAGTTATACGATCATGGATTTATGGAATGGCTGAGGTTGGGAAAGATCTCCAAGAACATCAAGTTCAAGGATTGAAATTCATGGATATTATGGGATCACGGAGCCATGGAACTGTGGAATCAAACAGTGGAATTATGAAATGGCCGAGGTTGGGAAAGGTCTCCAAGAACATTGAGTCTGACCTCTGAAAATCCTGGGATCTTGGAGTGATGGGATCAGGGAATCACAGAGTAATAGAGTTGCTGAGGTTGGGAAAGGTCCCTAAGAACATCCAATTCAAGGTTTGAAATCATGGAATTACGGGATCATGGAGCCATGGAATTGCAGAATGACTGAAGTTGAGAAGGATCTCCAAGACCATCAAGTTTGACCTCTGAAATCCTGGGACTTTGGAATTATGGAGTTATGGAATGGCTGAGGTTGGGAAAGATCTCCAAGAACATCAAGTTCAAGGATTGAAATTCATGGATATTATGGGATCACGGAGCCATGGAACTGTGGAATCAAACAGTGGAATTATGAAATGGCCGAGGTTGGGAAAGGTCTCCAAGAACATTGAGTCTGACCTCTGAAAATCCTGGGATCTTGGAGTGATGGGATCAGGGAATCACAGAGTAATAGAGTTGCTGAGGTTGGGAAAGGTCCCTAAGAACATCCAATTCAAGGTTTGAAATCATGGAATTACGGGATCATGGAGCCATGGAATTGCAGAATGACTGAAGTTGAGAAGGATCTCCAAGACCATCAAGTTTGACCTCTGAAATCCTGGGACTTTGGAATTATGGAGTTATGGAATGGCTGAGGTTGGGAAAGGTCTCCAAGAACATCAAGCTCCAGGTTTGAGAATCATGGAATTATGGGGTCATAGGATCATGGAATTGTGGAATCAAATCATGGAATTGTGGAATGACTCAGGTTGGGAAAGGTCTCCAAGACCATCAGGTTTGACATTTGAGGATCACGGGATCATGGAGTTATGGAATTATGGATCCATGAGATTATGGGGTCATGGAGTGGTATGGTCATGGAATCATGGAATTACAGAATGGCTGAAGTTGGGAAAGATGTCCAAGAACATCAAGCTCCAGGTTTGAGAATCATGGAATTATGGGGTCATAGGATCATGGAATTGTGGAATCAAATCATGGAATTGTGGAATGACTCAGGTTGGGAAAGGTCTCCAAGACCATCAGGTTTGACATCTGAGGATCACGGGATCAAGGAGTCATGGAACGGCTGCGGTTGGGGAAAACCTCCAGGAACATCAAGTCCAAGGTTTGAAATCCATGGAATTATGGAATGTGGGATCATGGAGTTCTGGGATCTGGGATCTAGGATCATAAATTAATAGAACTGTGGAATGTGGGATCATGGAATGCTGGGATCCCAGAGCTCTGGAGTCATGGAGAGACTCTTTGGGAGAGGAAGGCGAGGTCGGCGGGAACGAGGGAGCAGAAGGCCAATTCCAAGCTTTCCAACGGAGCCTGGAGGTCGCTGGCGGGAGGGAAAAGGGAGAGGTGAGGATTTGTTGGGATTCAGGGGGAATGAGAGCTGGGATTGCATCCATGGGAGCGTGGGATTGTGGGATGGGTGAGGTTGGGAAAGAGCTCCAAGAACATCAAGGTCCAGGTTTGAGAATCATGGAATTGTGGGATCATGGGGTCATGGAATTGTGGAATCCAATAGTGGAATTATGGAATGGCTGAGGTTGGGAAAGAGCTCCAAGAAATTCCAGGTCAAGGCTTGAAACTCATGGAATGATGAGATCACGGAGTCTTAGAATTGTGGAATGGCTGAGGTTGGGAAAAAGCTCCAAGAACATCGAGTTTGACCTCTGAAAATGCCGGGATTTTGGAGTGATGGGGTCATGGAATCATGGAATTACTCAGGTCAGGAAAGGTCCCCAAGAACATCAAGGTCAAGGTTTGAGAATCATGGAATTATGGGGTCATAGGATCATGGAATTGTGGAATCAAATCATGGAATTGTGGAATGACTCAGGTTGGGAAAGGTCTCCAAGACCATCAGGTTTGACATCTGAGGATCACGGGATCAAGGAGTCATGGAACGGCTGCGGTTGGGGAAAACCTCCAGGAACATCAAGTCCAAGGTTTGAAATCCATGGAATTATGGAATGTGGGATCATGGAGTTCTGGGATCTGGGATCTTGGATCATAAATTAATAGAACTGTGGAATGTGGGATCATGGAATGCTGGGATCCCAGAGCTCTGGAGTCATGGAGAGACTCTTTGGGAGAGGAAGGCGAGGTCGGCGGGAACGAGGGAGCAGAAGGCCAATTCCAAGCTTTCCAACGGAGCCTGGAGTTCGCTGGCAGGAGAGAAAAGGGAGAGGTGAGGATTTGTTGGGATTCAGGGGGGAAATGTGGGGAAAGATCTCCAAGAATGTCAAGTTTGACCTCTAAAAATCCTGGGATTTTGGAGTTGTGGGATCATGGAATTATGAAATGACTGAGGTTGGGAAAGAGCTCCAAGAACATCAAGGTCAAGGTTTGAAACTCATGGATATTATGGGATCATGGAGCCATGGAATTGTGGAATGACTGAGGTTGGGAAAGAGCTCCAAGAACATCAAGGTCAAGGTTTGAAACTCATGGATATTATGGGATCATGGAGCCATGGAATTGTGGAATGACTGAGGTTGGGAAAGATCTCCAAGAACGTCAAGTTGAACTTCTGAAAATCCTGGGATTTTGGAATGATGGGGTCACGGATTTATGGAATGGCTGAGCTTGGGGAAGAGCTCCAAGAACATTGAGTTTGACCTCTGAAAATCCTGGGATCTTGGAGTTATGGGGTCATGGAATCGTGGAGTGACTCAGGTTGGGAAAGGTCTCCAAGACCATCAGGTGTGACAGCTGAGGATCACGGGATCATGGAGCTGCGGAATGACCGAGGTTGGGGAAAACCTCCAAGACCATCAAGGTCAAGGTTTGAAAGTCATGGAATGATGGGATCACAGAGCCATGGAATTATGAAATGGCTGAGACTGGGAAAGGTCTCCAAGACCATCCAGTTTGACCTCTGAAAATCTGGGATTTTGGAATGAGGGGATCGTGGAATTATGGAATTATTCAGGTTGGGAAAGGTGTCCAAGAACATCAGGTTTGACATCTGAGGATCATGGGATTATGGAGTTAGGGAATTATGGATCCATGAGATTATGGGGTCATGGAGTTGTGTGGTCATGGAACCATGGAATTATGGAATGGTTGAGATCGGGGAAAACCTCCAGGAACATCAAGTTCAAGCTTTGAAATTCATGGAATTATGGGATTGTGGGATCATGGAATTGTGGAAATAAATCAAGGAATTACGGAATCGCTGAGGTTGGGAAAGATCTCCAAGAACATCAAGTCTGATGTTGGAGGAACATGGAATTATGGGATCAAGGAATCATGGGATTTGGGAATCACAGGTAATGGAATTACGGAATGACTGAGATTGGGAAAGGTCTCCAGGAACATCAAGTTTGACCCCTGAAAATCCTGGGATTTTGGTATCATGGAGCCAAGGGATTGTGGAACTGAAATAACAGGATCATGGAGTCGTGGAATTATGGCATTATGGAATGATGGGATCATGGAGCTACGAGGTCATGGAGCCAGTGAAGTTGGAAAAGGCTTCAGGATCATCAAGTCCAACCTTTGGGAATCCTGGAGTCAAGGAATTATGGGATCATGGAGTTTTGAAATCATAGAGTTACGGAATCATGGAGCCATGGACTATTAGGAAAACGGGATCATGGGAACCTGGGATCATTAAGGCTGGAAAACATCTCCAAGACCATCGAGCCCAAACCTTGGGAATCATGGACGGGAAAGGCCATGGAGCCCAACCTCTGAGACTCCTGGAATGATGGGATCATGGAATTGTGGGATAATAGAATCACTGAGTCAAAAACTAATAGGATGACAGAACCATGGGATCTTGTGAATGTTGGGATAATAAAATCCTGGAATCAGGCGGCTAAGATTGGAAAAGACCTCCAAGATTGTCAGGTTCAGCCTTTGAGAATCCTGGGATCGTGGAATAGTGGGATAATGGAATCACGGAGTCATGAGCTATTGGGATAACAGAATCAAGGGAACATGGGAATATTGGGATAATGAAATCAGGGAATCAAGGGATCATTAAGATTGGAGAAGACCTCCAAGATTATTGAGACCAACCTCTGGGAATCGTGGAATCACTGAATGTTGGGATTTTGGAATGATGGGACAATGGAATCACTGAGTCACGAACTATCGGGATAAGGGAATCACGGGAACGTCGGGATAATGAAATCCTGGAAGCACGGGATCACTGAGGCTGGGAAAGACCCCCAGCCCTTGGGAATCCCCCGTGAGCGCGGGAAGGGCCCGGCCGGGCCCCGCTGCGTGGGGAACTCACCAGAGGATCTGGCGCAGATTGCCGGAGAGCCGGGAGGATCCCAGGTTGAGCTCGCGGAGGCTGGGCAGCATTCCCAGCTGCCCGGCCAGGCAGCGGATCCCGATGGCCGATTCCGGCGTGGGGCGCCGCACGTCCACGTTGCTGTACTGCAGCTTGAGGCTGCGCAGCTCCGGGAAGCGCGAGAGGTGCGGCAGGATCACCGAGAGCCCCGTCAATCCCAAATTCCGGAAGCGCAGATCCACCCTCCGCACGCAGGAAGGATCCAGAGTTTCCAGCAGGCTGACGATTCCTGCCAGGGAGAGCTTTTCCGCTTGGAACTCGCGGCACTTGAGGCGCAGCGGGCCGGCGGATCCGGTCTGGAGCGCGTCGCGCAGGATCCCGTAGGCCTTTGTGCCGCTTGGATCCGCGCCGCTGGAATTCCCGCTGGTGCTTGGACACCTCCACGCAAGCCTTGGCCAAAGCCACCGTGCCCGACCAGACGCTCATCCCGTCCGGAGCGCGGCCGGACGCTGAATCCGGGAGGCCGGTGATGTCCAGAACGCGCAGGCTGGGAAAATGCGAAGATATCATCAAAAATGGGAAGAAACATCAAAAACGGGAGGAAAGAAACATCACAAATGGGAGGAAACCATCAAAAATAGGAAGGAGCCATCAAAAATGGGAAAGAACAATCATAAAAAGGAGGGAACCATCAAATTGGGAAGAAACCATCAAAAATGGGAGGATATTATCTAACATGGGAAAAAAACCATCGAAAACGGGAAGAACTGTCAAAAATGGGAAGGAACCATCAAAAACAAGAAGAAACCATCAAAAAAGGGAGGAAACCATTAAAAATGGGAGGAAATTATAAAAAAGGGGAAGAAATCATCAACAAATGAAAGAAACTTAAGGATGGGAAGGAACCATCAAAAACGGGAGGAAACCATCAAAAACGGGAAGGAACCATGAAAAATGGGAAGGAACCATCAAAAACGGGAAGGAACCATCAAATACAAGAAAAAACCATTAAAAATGGGAGGAAACCATGAAAAATTGGAAGGAACCATCAGAAAAGGGAAGAAACCATCAAAAACAAAAAGAAACCATGAAAAACTGGAGGAAACCATCAAAAATGGGAAGGAGCCATCAAAAATGCGAGGAAATTATGAAACATGGGAAAAAAACATCGAAAATGGGAAGAACCATCAAAAACTGGAAAAAACCATCAAATACAAGAAGAAACCATCAAAACCAGGAGGAAACCATTAAAAATGTGAGGAAATAATAAAAAACGGGACGAAACCATCAGAAATGTGTGGAAACCATGAAAAACGGGAAGGAAACATCAAAAACGGGAAGGAACCATCAAAAATGGGGTGGAACCGTCAAAGAAGGAACCATCTAAAATGGCAAGAAAGCATCAAAAATGGGAGGAAACCATCAAAAACTGGAAGGAACCACCAAAAATTAGAAGAAACCATCAAAAACAAAAAGAAACCATGAAAAGCTGGAGCAAACCATCAAAAATGGGAAGGAAACCATCAAAACCAGGAACCATCAAATACAAGGAGAAATCATCTAAAACAAAAGGAAACCAGCAAAAATGGGAAGGAACCAGCAAGGAAGGCACCATCAGAAATGGGAAGAAACTAACAAAACCACGAAGGAACCATCAAAAACAGGAAAGAACCATTAAAAATGGGATGGAACCCTCAAAAACAATAAGGAACCATCAAAAACGGGAAGGAACCATCAAAAACAAGAAAGAACCATCAAAAACAAGAAGGAAACCATCACAACCAAGCAGGAACCACCAAAACCGATGGAGGAAGCGCAGGAACGGAGGTGTCCCCATCCCGAAGCTCCCCAGAACCCACCTGGCGTCGTGTCCGGGCTCCTCCAGCTGCCGCCGGAGCTGCGCCACCACGGCCAGGATGACGGCCTGGACGCAGAGCTTGCAGGGATGGTCGCGCAGCAGCTCCCTGTGCCCCACCAGCCGCTGGAAGTTGAGCACCGGGAAAGGCCAAGCGGCCACCAAATCGCGCAGCACCAGGGGTCTTCCGTCCAGGAACGCCGCTTGGAAGAGGACGGGGTGGAGATCGGCGGGAAGGGCGGGAAGGGGGCGGTGGGCGACGACGCGGCGGGCGCAGAGGAAGAGGAGGGAATCCATTGGGGGCGGCTGTGGGGATTTGGAGAACAAAGAATAGCAGAGAAACCCCAAATGTGAGGGTATCCTGAAGAAAAGCCAAGATTTTGGGGGGGGCTTGTGGGGATTTGGGGACCAAAGAATTCCAGGGAAACCCCAAATGCGAGGAGATCCCAAAGAAAAGCCTGGACAAGATGGCAGCTGTTGTGAGGGGACCCTCAGCGCGTCTTGAGGGGGGCTGAGGGAAAGGGGGTTTGGGGGGAGGGGAGGGTGGGTGAGTGGAGGGTTCTGAAAAATGGGGGTGTGGGGCGTGCCCAGGGACCCCCCAAAGCTGTGCGGGGACCCCAAAACCAGTCCAGAAACCCCTAAACCACTCCAGGGATCCCAAACCAGTCCAGGGACCCCAAAACTGCTCTGGAGACACCAAAACCACCCCAGGGATTCCCAAACCTGGCCCAGGGACCCCAAAACTGGTTTGGAGGGTTGTGAGGGGACCCCCAGCGCGTCCCAGCAGGGAATGTGGGGATTTGGGGAACAAATAATTGTGGGGAAACCCCAAATGCGAAGATGTTTTGAAGAAAAGTCGGGAATTTAGGGGGCTGTGGAGATTTGGAACCTGGCCCAGGAACCCCAAACCAGTCCAAGGACCCTAAACCAGTCCAGAAACCCCTAAACCACTCCAAGGATTCCCAAACCTGGCCCAGGAACCCCAAACCAGTCCAAGGACCCTAAACCAGTCCAGAAACCCCTAAACCAATCCAGGCACCCCAAACTGGTTCAGGGACCCCCAAATCAATCCAGGCACCCCAAACTCAGCCCAGGGACCCCCAAATCAATCCAGGGGCTCCAAACCCATCCAGGGACACCCCAAATCAGCCCAGAGATCCCCCAGACCTCCCCAAACCTGTCCAGGCACCCCAAAACCAGCCCAGGATCCCCCAAAACCACTCTAGGGACCCCAAACCAGTCCAGGGACCCCCAA
>NW_005054719.1:132497-132820 GCF_000277835.1 Geospiza fortis | reverse complement strand
TCCAGGGACCCCCAATACCAGTCCAGGGACAGCAAAACCAGTTTGAGGACCCTAAAACCAGTCCAGAAACCCTTAAACCAGTTCAGGGACCCCAAAACCAGTTTAGGGACCCCCAAACCACTCCAGGGATCCCCCAAATGAGCCCCAGGACCCCCAAACCTTTCCCGGGCCTCCCCCAATCCCCCTAACCCAGCCCAGGGACCTCTCCCCGCCCCCCCAAAAGCCACCCCAGGGATCCCCTAAATCCAGACGGAGGAACCCCAGAACCCAACCCCCTCCCTTGGGGACCCCCCAAAATCCCCTCAGGGACCCCCCGGGATCCC
>NW_005054719.1:115433-131100 GCF_000277835.1 Geospiza fortis | reverse complement strand
TGTCGCGGTATCCGCGCCCTGTCGCGACAGCGGCGGCCGGAAGTAGCATCATGGGGGACTGGAATACGGGGAGCACCTTCGAGGTTGGTGCGGCCATAAAAAGGCTCCGGGTGGAACCGACAGCGGGGGGACCGGAGGAACACGGCCCTGGGGACATTTGGGGACAGGCAGAATCGCAAATTCCCAACTCCCATCCCAAATTCCCAGCTCTCATCCCAAATTCCCAACTCCCATCCCAAATTCCCGCCCTTTTCCCGCTCCAAAAGGCACCAGGAACCAGCAGCGCTTTCCATACGGAGCTTTATTCACACGCGAGGAGGGGCCGGAGCCCCCCCAAATACAGAATTCGGCGGCCCCTTTTTGGGGGGACCCCAAAAATCCAAACCCCCCCCCCTCTGAGATTGGGGGGGGTGAAGGGAGGAAAATCCCCGAAGGAATTCCCGAGGGAATTCCCGGGATCGGGGGAATCCTGGGAAAACCCCGGGGGGGAGGGAGCAAGGGCCGGGTCCGTCCCTTTAAATTCGGATTTTTATTTTTTTTTTCCAGTCGTTTTTTGTACTTTTTTATTTTTTAATAATAATAAATAAAAACCTCGAGGCTTAAAAAAAAAAAAAAAAAAAAAAAAAAAAAAAAAAAAAAAAAAAAAAAAAAAAAAAAAAAAACAAAAACAACTTTGTGAGATTTTACCCTGAAATAACTCCAAATCTCATAAATTCAAGCACACTACTATTCAGCTGCCAAGCATCATAATCCTCACGGTGAGACTGCAGGGGGAAGCACATTTAGATATTACCAGGGCTTGCTTTGCCACATCACTGGTTTTATGGGAATAAAACTGTCTTGCAGACTGAGCTCCAAGAGCCAGTGGCTTAATAACCTTAACTTTCTCTAGAGTGTTATAATAACATTTTTAACAGATCCCAGGTGAAAAGTAACCTACTCTGACTTATAGATGCCATTTTGCTGTATCCTAACATCTAGCCAACATTTAGAGACTTGAAAGCTATTTTCATCTGGAGAGAAAACAGCCCCAGGACATTTTGGGGACCACCCCCAGTTTGGGGACCCCCTCTATGGGACCTCCCCATTTTGGGGACCCCCTCTATGGGACCTCCCCATTTTGGGGACCTTCTCCCTTTTGGGGACCCCCTCATTTTGAGGGACCATCTCCACCTTGGTGACTCCACCATTTTGGGGACCCCTCACCCATGGGACCCCCCACTTTGGGGACCCACCGGCCTTGGTGACCCCCCCAATTTGGGGACTGTCCCCACCTTGGTGACCCCTTCCATTTTGGAAACCATCCCCCACTTTGGTGACTCCATTTTGGGGATCTCCTACCCATGGGACCCCCATTTTGGGGACCATCCCCATTTTGGGGACCATCTCTACCTTGGGCACCCTCCCAAGCTTTGGGGAGCCCCCCCCATTAAGGTGACCTCACCCATGGGACCCCCTATCGGACCCCCCCATTTTGGGGACTGTCCACCTTGGTGACCCCCTCCATTTTGGGGACCATCTCCATTTTGGGGACAGTCCATGGGACCCCACCACTTTGGGGACTGTCCACCTTGGTGACCCCCTCCATTTTGGGGACCATCTCCATTTTGGGGACAGTCCATGGGACCCCACCACTTTGGGGACTGTCCACCTTGGTGACCCCCTCCATTTTGGGGACCATCTCCATTTTGGGGACAGTCCATGGGACCCCACCACTTTGGGGACTGTCCACCTTGGTGACCCCCTCCATTTTGGGGACCATCTCCATTTTGGGGACAGTCCATGGGACCCCACCACTTTGGGGACTGTCCACCTTGGTGACCCCCTCCATTTTGGGGACCATCTCCATTTTGGGGACAGTCCATGGGACCCCACCACTTTGGGGACTGTCCACCTTGGTGACCCCCTCCATTTTGGGGACCATCTCCATTTTGGGGACAGTCCATGGGACCCCACCACTTTGGGGACTGTCCACCTTGGTGACCCCCTCCATTTTGGGGACCATCTCCATTTTGGGGACAGTCCATGGGACCCCACCACTTTGGGGACTGTCCACCATTTCGGAGACCTTCTCCACCTTGGGGACCCCATTCTGGGGACCTCCCACCCATGAGACCCCCGCCCCATTTTGGGACCTCCCAGGGTCTTGGAGACCCCCTCACTGTGAGGACCTCTTCATTTTGGGGACCTCACCCTGCCCTTGGGGACCTCTCAATTTTGGGGGAACTGATGGACATTGGGGTCACCAAGGTGGGACCTGGAGAAGATCTGGGGTCACCAAGGTGGGAAATGGAAGTGGTGAGGGCACCAAGGTGGGGCCTGGTGGACATTGGGGTCACCAAGGTGGGAGCTGGTGGACATAGACCTGGAGGAGATTTGGGGTCACCAAAGTGGGAAATGGAAGTGGTGAGGGCACCAAGGTGGGGCCTGATGGACATTGGGGTCACCAAGGTGGGAGCTGGTGGACATTGGGGTCACCAAGGTGGGACCTGGAAGTGGTGGGAGCACCAGGGAGGTCCTGCTGGAAGTTGTGGGGCACCAAGGTGGGACCTGGTGGACATTGGGGGTCGCCAAGGTGGGACCTGGAGGAGATTTGGGGTCACCAAGGTGGGACCTGAAGGATCTGAAGAAGTTTGAGGGGCACCAAGGTGGGTCCTGCTGGAGGGTGTCCAAGGGTGAACCTGGAGAACATTTGGGGTCACCAAGGTGGGACCTGGTGGACATTGGGGTCACCAAGGTCAAACCTGAAGGAGATTTGGGGTCACCACGGTGGGACCTGGTGGAGACTGGGGGGTCCATCAGGGTGGGACGTGGAGGACCTGGAGGAGATCTGGGAGCACCAAGGTGGGACCTGAAGTGGTGGGGGCACCAAGGGGGTCCTGCTGGAGGTTGAGGGGCACCAAGGTGGGACCTGGTAGGGATTTGGGGTCACCAAGGTGGGACCTGAAGGGGTGGGGGCACCAGGGATTCCTGTTGGAAGCTGAGGAGCACCAAGATGGGACTTGGTGGAGAATTTGGGGTCACCAAGGTGGGACTTGGAGGAGGTTTGGGGTCACCAAGGTGGGACCTGGAAGTGGCAGGGGCACCAAGAAGGTCCTGTTGGAAGCTGGGGGGGCACCAAGGTGGGACCTGGAGGACCTGGAAGAGGTGGGGTCACCAAGGTGGAACCTGCTGGAAATTGGAGGTCACCGAGGTGGAACCTGGAGAAGATTTGGGGTCATCAAGGTGGGACCTGGAGATTTGGGGTCACCAAGGTTGGTCCTGGAAGTGGTGGGGGTCACCAAGGTGGGTCCTGGAGGACCTGGTGGAAGTTGGGGGGTGCTCAGGTGGCACCTGGAGCAGATGATGGTGTCCTGAAGAAGACTGGGGACACCAAGGTTGGTCCTGAAGAAGATTGAGGGCACCAAGGTGGGACTTGGAGGAGATCAGGGGGACCAAGGCTGGAGCTGGAGGAGATTTGGGGTCACCAAGATTTGGGTCCTGGAAGTGGTGGGGGCACCAAGGTGGGACCTGGAGGACCTGGAGAAGATTCGGGGTCACCAAGGTGAAACCTGGAAGAGGTGGAGGCACCAAGGTTGGTTGGGGTCACCAAGGTGGGACCTGCTGGAGATCTGGGGGCCACCAAGGTGGGTCCAGGAGATCAGGGACACCAAGATGGGTCCTGGAGGATGCTGGGGACACCGAGGTGGGCTGGGCAGGACCAGGTGGAGACGGGTGCCCTGGTGGGTCTGGAGGAGGAGATGGACACCAGGATGGGTCCAGGAGAAGCAGGAGGAGATGATGAACCCCAAGATGGCTCCAGGAGTTGATGGTGGACCCCCAAATGGCTCCAGGAGTTGGATGGACCCCAAGATTGGTCCAGAAGGACCAGGAGGAGATGATGGGCCCCAAGATTGGTCCAGGAGTTGATGGTGGACCCCAAGACAGGCCCTGGAGGACCAGGAGGAGATGATGAACCCCAGGATGGCTCCAGGAGTTGATGGTGGACACCAAGATGGGTTCAGGAGGACCAGGAGGAGATAATGGACCCCAGGATGGCTCCAAGGAGTTGATGGTGGACCCCCAAATGGCTCCAGGAGTTGCATGGACCCCAAGATTGGTCCAGGAGGACCAGGAGGAGATGCTGGACCCCAAGATTTGTCCAGGAGTTGGATGGACACCAAGACAGGGCCAGAGGAACCAGGAGGAGATGATGAACCCCAGGATGGCTCCAGGAGTTGATGGTGGACACCAAGACAGGGCCAGGAGGAGCAGAAGGAGATGATGAACACCAAGAATGGTTCAGGAGTTGGATGGACACCAAGATGGGCCCAGAAGAACCAGGAGCAGGTGGGAGGTCCTGGGACAGGTCCAACAGGGCCGGGCAGACCCGGTGGGTTCCAGGACAGGTCCTGGTAGTGCCAACATGGGTGGGACAGGATGGACACGGTGACACCTGGGGACATCGGGCCCACCCAGCCCTTCCAGGATGGACAATCGGCCACCACGACCCCCTCTGGGCCACCAGTCCCTTGAGGACCTCCCCGGTCTCCTCCCTGTGGGGGACAATTGTCACTGTAGGTCCCTGGTGTCCAGGTGACCTTCTCCCATCTTCCCAACGCCACGGAGACCCCCCAGGGCCAGGATGTTCCTCGTGACTCCCCCAGAGAAGAACCAGGCAGTGACACAGCCAGAAGGTCGGGATGGACCTCAAGGACTTCTCCTTGTCCGGGCAGGAAAGGATGGAGACAATCCCTGGATGCTCTCCATCCATGAGGTCCGGCTGGAGATGGAGCTCACCACAAGGTGAGGTTGGAGAACCTCATGGATCTCCTGGTTCTTGGTGGAGATGGAGCTCCCCACACAGACCTCCTGGTTCTTGGTGGAGATGGAGCTCACCACGTGGTGGAGAACCTCACAGACCTCCAGGTTCTTGGTGGAGATGGAGCTCACCACGTGGTGCAGAACCACATGGACCTCCAGGTTCTTGGTGGAGATGGAGCTCACCACGTGGTGGAAAACCTCACAGAGGTCCAGGTTCTTGGCAGAGATGGAGCCCCCCACATGGACCTCCAGGTTCTTGGTGGACATGGAACTCACCACATGGTGAAGAACCACACGGACTTCCTGATTCTTGGTGGAGATGGAGCTCACCACGTGGTGGAGAACCTCACAGACCTCCTGGTTCTTTATGGAGATGGAGCTCACCACGTGGTGCAGAACCACATGGACCTCCAGGTTCTTGGTGGAGATGGAGCTCACCACGTGGTGGAAAACCTCACAGACGTCCAGGTTTTTGGTGGAGATGGAGCCCCCCACATGGACCTCCAGGTTCTTGGTGGACATGGAACTCACCACATGGTGAAGAACCACATGGACCTCCACATTCTCGGTGGAGATGGAATTCCCTACATGGTGAAGAACCTCATGGACTTCCTGGTTCTTGGTGGAGATGGAGCTCACCACGTGGTGGAGAACCTCACAGACCTCCAGGTTCTTGATGGAGATGGAGCTCACCACGTGGTGGAGAACCTCACGGACCTCCTGGTTCTTGGTGGAGATAGGTGCCACCACCTGGGGACTTTGACCCTGGAAGGGGACCGGGTGGTGGGGTGGGGACGGCGCAGTGGCAGCTGCTATAGGACGCCCTCCATGAAGCTGGTGTCCAGGTGCTGGATGAGGACACGGATGAAGGACATCTCCTTGCGCGTGTTCTCGAAGATGATCCGCGGGTCGTCCGACTGGCAGCGCAGGCAGTTGGGGGCCATCACCATGGCCAGGTTGTTGACGTCCATCTTGGTCACCGCCACGTTGGCCGGCTGCACGAAGACCTGCGGATGGTGGGAGGAGAAAGGTGGAGGTCAAGGGGGGTGGTGGGAGATGGGTGGAAGGAGATGTGGAGTTGGTTCTTCACCATGTGGTGACCCCAGAGAACCCAAAACCATCTCAGGAGAAGGAACCAGAAAGGTCAACTGGGAGCATGAACACATGGAATGGGAGGAGGAAGATGGAGGTGCTGGAGTTGGTGGAACTCCTGGTTCTTGGCCACCACGTGGTAACCTTGGAGAACCCAAAACCACCTCAGGAGAAGGAACCAGGAGAGTCACTAGGAGCACCAACTCATGGGGTGGGCGGAGGAAGATGGAGATGATGGGAGTGGTGGAACTCCCGGTTCTTGGCCACCACGTGGTAACCTTGGAGAACCCAAAACCACCTCAGGAGAAGGAACCAGGAGAGTCACTAGGAGCACCAACTCATGGGGTGGGCGGAGGAAGATGGAGATGATGGGAGTGGTGGAACTCCCGGTTCTTGGCCACCACGTGGTAACCTTGGAGAACCCAAAACCACCTCAGGAGAAGGAACCAGGAGAGTCACTAGGAGCACCAACTCATGGGGTGGGCGGAGGAAGATGGAGATGATGGGAGTGGTGGAACTCCCGGTTCTTGGCCACCACGTGGTAACCTTGGAGAACCCAAAACCACCTCAGGAGAAGGAACCAGGAGAGTCACTAGGAGCACCAACTCATGGGGTGGGCGGAGAAAGATGGAGATGATGGGATTGGTGGAACTCCCGGTTCTTGGCCATCACATGGTAATCTTGAAGAACCCAAAACCACCTCAGGAGAAGGAACCAGGAGAGTCACCAGGAGCACCAACTCATGGGGTGGGAGGAGGAAGATGGAGGAGATGGGGTTGGTGGGAGATGGATGGAAGGACCACATGGACCTCCTGATGCTTGGGGGAGATGGGGGTCACCATGTGGTCAAGTTGGAGGACCCAAAACCACCTCAAGGAACCAGGAGGGTCAGCCAGGGGCATGAACCCATGGGGTGGCAGGAGGAAAATGGAAGTGATGGGATTGGTGGAACTCCCGGTTCTTGGCCACCACGTGGTGACCTTGAAGAACCCAAAACCACCTCAGGAGAAGGAACCAGGAGAGTCACCAGGAGCACCACCAGCTCATGGGGCGGTAGAAGGGAAATGGAAGTGATGGGGTTGGTGGAGCTCCTGGTTCTCGTGTCACCATGAGGTGAAGTTGGAGAACCCAAAAGCACCTCAGGAGAAGAAGCCAGGAGGGTGACCAGGAGGCCATGAACATCTGGAGGTGATGGGACTGGTGGGAGATGGGTGGAAGCACCACAAGGACCTCCTGGTTCTTGAGGGAGATGGGGGTCACCATGTGGTGACCTCGGAGAACCCAAAAGCACCTCAGGAGAATCAACCAGGATCATGAACTCATGGGGTGGGAGGAGAAAGGTGGAGGTCAAGGGGGTTGGTGGGAGATGGGTGGAAGGACCATGTGGACTTGGTTCTTCACCACGTGGTGACCTCAGAGAACCGAAAAGCACCTCAGGAGAAGGAACCAGGAGGTCACCAGGAACACGAACTCATGAAGCGGTAGAAAGGAAACAGAAGCGATGGGGTTGGTGGAACTCCTGGTTCTTCTCATGGAAACCTTGGAGAACCCAAAACCACCTCAGGAGAAGGAGCCAGGAACACCAACTCATGGAATGGGAGGAGAAAGATGGAGGTTCTGGGATTGGTGGAACTCCCAGTTCTTCTCACGGAAACCTTGGCGAACCCAAGACCATTTCAGGAGAAGGAACCAGGAGATCACCAGGAACATGAACTCATGAAGCGGTAGAAAGGAAACAGAAGCGATGGGGCTGGTGGAACTCCTGGTTCTTCTCATGGAAACCTTGGAGAACCCAAAACCACCTCAGGAGAAGCAACCAGACCTGGAGGTCCCCTGGTGCTCCACCAGCAGGAGGTTGTGGCCGTACCTGGAGGAAGCGGATGAGGTAGCACAGCACCATCTTGTTGATCCGGGGCAGGGCGTGCACGACGGCGATGGCGGCCTCGGGGCTCTCGTAGTGCGAGATGCAGCGCTCGTAGAACTCGTGCGGGATCAGCGGCTCCTCCAGCTCGCGGTACCACAGCTTCAGCAGCGACGCTGCAGAGGACACGGGCAAGAGGACAACCTGTCAGATCTTCCGGGTGGTGGAGCTGCCGGTCCCACCACCAAACATCGCCCCGAGGTCCTACCGGGAACGTGCGGGTCCTCCAAGCCGGTGGGGATCTTCCATTGGTCCACCTGCAGCTTGAGGGCGTTGACCTCGTCGATGTCGCCGGGGACCCTGCCGGGGGAGGAGGGGTTGGTGGGAGAGGGACCGGTGGGGACGTCCCAGATCAACAGCTTTGGGTGCTCCAGGAGAACCAGGAGGGGACATCAGCTGGGCCTGGAGATGGTTGGTGCCACCAAGGGACACCGTGGAGAAACCTCCATGGTCATGGAGCCGTTTTGGGAGCTTGTTGGTGCCACCAAGACCCTACCATGACTGGTGGCCACCATGGAGAAACCTCCATGGTGTTGGAGCTGTTTGGGAGTTTGGTGCCACCAAGATCCCACCATGACTCTGGTGGCCACCATGGAGAAACCTCCATGGCCTTGGAGCTGTTTTGGCAGCTTGGGTGCCACCAAGACCTCACCATGACTCTGGTGGCCACCATGGAGAAACCTCGATGGAGCAAGGAGAAGGTGGAGGGATCCACTGGATGGTGCCATGACTGGTGGCCACCATGGAGGAACCTCCATGGCCTTGGAGGAAGGAGAAATTGAGGGAACCCAGTGGATGGTGGCTACCAAGACCTCACCATGACTGTGGGGGGGACCATGGAGAAACCTCGATGGAGCAAGGAGAAGGTGGAGGGATCCACTGGATGGTGCCATGACTGGTGGCCACCATGGAGGAACCTCCATGGCCTTGGAGGAAGGAGAAGTTGAGGGAACCCAGTGGATGGTGGCTACCAAGACTTCACCATGACTGTGGTGGTGACCATGGAGAAACCTCTATGGAGCAAGGAGAAGTTGGAGGGATCCACTGGATGGTGCCATGACTGGTGGCCACCATGGCCTGGAGCTGTTTTGGGAGCTTGGTGCCACCAAGACTTCACCATTACTGTGGTGGCCACCATAGAGAAACCTCTATGAAGATAGGAGAACCTGGATGGTGCCACCAAGACCTTGCCACAACTTTGGTGGCCACCATTGAGAAATCCCCATGGCCTTGGAGGAAGGAGAAGTTGAAAGAACCCAGTGGATGGTGGCCACCAAGACCTCACCATGACTGTGGTGGCCACTGTGGAGAAACCTCTATGGAGCAAGGAGAAGCTGGATGGTGCCACCATGACCCCACCATGACTGGTGGCCACCATGAACAAGCCCCCATGGAGCACCCACCAGAGGAGAAGAACACCCAGAAACGCGAACGTGCCCCATTTTGAGACAGCCCTTAGGAGAACCTCCATCCTGCCAGCACTGTGAGGTGTCCCCATGAGCGTGGGGTGGCTTTACCTGAAGATGCCCTCGGTCTGGTCCCCGTTGAGCGCCAGGACCTCCTCGGAGAGCCGGGTCTGCACCCAGGGCAGCTGCCGGTCCGGGTACCGCTCCTTCTGCATGGCCACGATGTCCTGCAGGGAGCTGCCGAACATGGACGGGTTGAAGACGGCGTTCTTGGCGTGACGGATCTCCTCGATGTTCGGCTTCTTCAGGCCCTGCAGGAGACACCAGAGGTCACCCAACGGTGGCCTCCTCCGTGGTGGTGGCCGGGGTGGGATCTGCTCAATGCCACCACCCACCCATGGTAGACGTTCATGGGGATGGTGATGGAGGCATGGATGGATTCCAGGCAACTTGGACAAGGTGGTTCCACCACCATCCATCCATCCATCCATCATCCATCCATCATCCATCCATCATCCATCCATCATCCATCCATCATCCATCCATCATCCATCCATCATCCATCCATCATCCATCCATCATCCATCCATCATCCATCCATCATCCATCCATCATCCATCCATCATCCATCCATCATCCATCCATCATCCATCCATCATCCATCCATCATCCATCCATCATCCATCCATCATCCATCCATCATCCATCCATCATCCATCCATCATCCATCCATCATCCATCCATCATCCATCCATCATCCATCCATCATCCATCCATCATCCATCCATCATCCATCCATCATCCATCCATCATCCATCCATCATCCATCCATCATCCATCCATCATCCATCCATCATCCATCCATCATCCATCCATCATCCATCCATCATCCATCCATCATCCATCCATCATCCATCCATCATCCATCCATCATCCATCCATCATCCATCCATCATCCATCCATCATCCATCCATCATCCATCCATCATCCATCCATCATCCATCCATCATCCATCCATCATCCATCCATCATCCATCCATCATCCATCCATCATCCATCCATCATCCATCCATCATCCATCCATCATCCATCCATCATCCATCCATCATCCATCCATCATCCATCCATCATCCATCCATCATCCATCCATCATCCATCCATCATCCATCCATCATCCATCCATTCATCCATCCATCCTTCCATCCATCCATCCATCATCTATCTTGGTTCAGAAGTGGATCCAGCCCCATGGAGGTTGGTGGGACCATGGCCACGGGGAAGGATCTCCACCGATGGATTTTGCCAGGAGAAGGAGCCCCATCTCTGGGATGCTTCTGGAAAGCTGAACATCGGTGCTGGGCTTCCAGAAGGTCTCCAGGAGTTCCTCAGAAAGTTCCCAGAAGGTCCCTCCCTATATGGTTTTCTGAGGATCTCCAGAGAGTTTCCAGAAGGTCTCCAGAAGTTCCTTAGAAAGCTCCCAGGAGGTGTCCAGAGAGCTTGCACAAGGTCTCCTGAAGTTCACCAGATGGTCTCTGGAATGTCTTCAGAAAGTCCCCAGAAAATCCCCAAAAGGTCTCCAGAAAGTCTTCAGAAGGTGTCTGGAGGACTCTCAGAAGTTCTCCTGAAGATCCTTAAAAGGTTCCTAGAAGATCCCTACAAGATCTTCAGAGAGTCCCCAGAGGATCTCCAGAAAGTTTCCAGAAGATCTCCAGAAGATCCTCAGTCAGTGTCCAGGATGTCTTCAGAAGATCCACAGAAGGTGTCCTAAAAAGGTCTCCAGAAAGTCTTCAGAAGGTCTCCAGAAGAATCCCAAAAGTTCTCCAGAAGTTCCTTAGAAAATTCCCGCAAGGTCCTCCCTGCAAGGTTTTCAAAAAGATCTCCAGATGGTCTCTGGAATGTCTTCTCAAGGCCCACAGAAGGTCCTTAAAAAGTTTCCAGAAGGTTCCCAGAAGGTCCCCTAGAGGTGAAAATTTCCAGAAGGTCTCCAGAAGTCCTCAGGAAGTTCTTGGAAATTTCTCAGAAGGTCTCCAGAAGATCCCCAGACAGATTTTAAGAGGTGCCTGGAAGATCCTTTCAAGCTTTCCAGAAGGTTCCCAGAAGGTTCTTAGAAGCTCTCCAGAAATGTTCCAGAAGGTTCCCAGAAGTTCTCCAGGACGTCCTTAGATGCTCTCCAGAAGATCTCCAGGTCTCCAGAAGATCCCCAGAAGTTCTCCAGGAGTTCTCCTCACCACAGCCACCGCCCACCACCACCTCCCTCCCTCCTCCAGCCCCTTCCCCATTCCCAGAAGCTCCTGGATGACCCTGGTGGGAGGTGACCTCTTTGTCACCTCCTTGTCCACCCCTCCCCAAGCCCACCCCATGTTCTGGTACCTTCTTGGCCCCGGTCAGCGCCGCCTTCTGGAGTTTGTTGTAGCAGTACTTGGCGTAAGTGCTGATGGCCACCCCTGCAAGAGAAGACACGCTGGGTGGTGGGGTGTCACCTCCAGGATGGTAGGATGTCACCTCCAGGATGGTGGGATGTCACCTCCAGGACCTGGAAGAGGTCCTGTCCCCTCCCCATGGTGCTTCTCCATCTCCATCCTTGTCATGAGGACGAGGTTCTCCTCAAACCCCACAAGAACCTTGGAGGAACCACCAAAGGTGGAGCTCTGGAGCTCTGTGGTGGCTTCATCTTGGGTGGCTTTTGGGGGCCACCACTGCCATGGTCACCACTCCCATCCCATCTGTCTTCTCCAGATCCCACCACTTCCATCTTCACCCCATCTCCTCTTCCTGATGTCCTCCAGTGAGGAGATGACACCGATCCAAACAACCCTGCAGGCTTGAGGGGACCTTCTGGACCATCCCAGAAGAAGCCCTGGAGACCTGGTGGGACCTTCTGGACCATCCCAACAACCTGGGGACCTGATGGGACCTTCTGGACCATCCCAGAAGAAGCTCTGGGGACCTGGTGGGACCTTCTGGACCATCCCAACAACCCTGGGGACTCGGTGGAACCTTCTGGACCATCCCAGAAGTAGCCCTGAAGATCTGATGGAACCTTCTGGATCATTCCCAGAGCCTTGGGGACCTGGTGGACCCTTCTGGACCATCCCAACAACCCTGGGGACCTGATGGGACCTTCTGGACCATCCCAGGAGAAGCTCTGGGGACCTGGTGGAACCTTCTAGACCATCCCAGAGGAAGCCCTGGAGACCTGGTGGGATCTTCTGGATCATCCCGGGAGAAGCTCTGGGGACCTGATGGAACCTTCTGGACCATTCCCAGAGCCTTGGGGGACGTGGTGGACCCTTCTGGACCATCTCATCCAAACCCCTGCCAGGAGACCAGGCTGGACTTTGGGATGGAGCCCAGGAGAAGATGGATCGAGGACCTCCAGAGGGTGGAGTTGGTGGGATCTGATGGGACCTGGTGGGGTTTGATGGGATTTGATGGAATCTGATGGGATTTGGTAGGATCTGGTGGGACCTGGTGGGATCGGATGGGTTCTGGTGGGATCCGATGGGTCCTGGTGGGATTTTGGTGGGATCGGGTGGGACCTGGTGGGATTTGGTGAGATCCGGTGGGACCTGGTGGGATTTTGGTGGGACCTGGTGGGATTTGGTGGGACCTGGTGGGATTTTGGTGGGATTTGATGGGACCTGGTGGGATCAGGTGGGACCTGGTGGGATTTTGATGGGATCCGGTAGAATCCAGTGGGATTTTGGTGGGACCTGGTGGGATTTGGTGAGATCCGGTGGGACCTGGTGGGATTTGGTGAGATCCGGTGGGACCTGGTGGGATTTGGTGAGATCCGGTGGGACCTGGTGGGATTTGGTGAGATCCGGTGGGACCTGGTGGGATTTGGTGAGATCCGGTGGGACCTGGTGGGATTTGGTGAGATCCGGTGGGACCTGGTGGGATTTGGTGAGATCCGGTGGGACCTGGTGGGATTTGGTGAGATCCGGTGGGACCTGGTGGGATTTGGTGAGATCCGGTGGGACCTGGTGGGATCGGGTGGGATCCCGTCCCGGGTTTGGAAGGTCCAGCCCCCCCCGGAGCTCCCTCGGTGTCTCCGGAGGTTCCTCCTGCCGGATCCAGCCCAGGCCTGACGGATCCCAAACTCCCCGCAGCCCCAGCGCAGAGCCCGGCGCCATTCTCCCATTAAATTAATTGCACTAATTAATGAAATTAATGACATTAACTACCTAAATTATTTAAATAACTTGCATTAATGATACTAGTGAATTATATCATTCAACTTATATTAATTCTATTAACTATATTAATTATATTAATATAGTTAACTATATTAATTATAATAATTATATTAAAGTAGTCAATAAATTAATAAAATAATTTAATTAAATTTCATTTCCTTAATTAATTATATCAAATCAATGGATTTATGAATGTTGTACATATTAATAAATATTAATAAGATAATTTTATATTTTACATGGAAGATACATATATCATTATATTTTCATAGTTATTAATAGCATTAAATAATTAATGCCATTATAAATATTCAAATTATTAGTCAATAATATAATTTATTTTAGGGGATTTTCTTGATTAAATTAATTCTATTCATAGAATAAATTATAACAATTAAAATATAATATTAATTATATTATTATAACTATTTCATTATTATATTAATTATCCTAAGTGCTAGATAGAATAATGAAATTAATTATTTTCATTAGTAGTATTAAATTAAATTAATATAATAATTATACATTAATTTTAATACAGATAATATTAATTACCCCAATTATTATAATAATTATACTATTAATACCAATACTAATAATACTAACGCTAATATTAAAACCAACACTAATACTACTAATACTAATGACATTCCATAAATTACACCGACTCTATCTCATCCCTATTAATTACCTCAATTAATGCAATAATAATACTTATACTAATACCAACAATACACTAATAATAATACCAACACTAATTCTACTAATATTAATAATAATAATAATATTAAATAAATGACACCAGCTCTATCTGATGGCTATTAATTACTCCAATTAATATAATAATATAACTACTAATACCAATACTAATAATAGTAACGCTAATATTAATACCAACATTAATACTAATATTATTATTACATAAATTACACCAGCTCTATCTGACCCCTATTAATTACCCCAGTAATGCAATAATAATATTAATACTAATACCAATACTACTAATAGTAATGCTAATATTAATACCAACACTACTACTACTAGTATTATTTGATAAATGACCAGTCTACCTGATCCCTATTAATTGCCTCAATGAATGCAATAATAATATTAATACCCAAACTAATAATACTAATGCTAATATTAATACCTACACTAATAGTAATAATACCAATAATACTAATAATATTTACAATAATAATATTATTAAGTAAATGAAACAAAGTCTGACTGCTATTAATTACCCCAATTAAAGCAGTAATACTATTAATACTAATATTAATAGTAACTCTGCTGCTAATACTAAAAATACTACCAATACCAATACTAATATTGAGGCTAATTATATGAATACTAATATTAACAATAATAATATTATTACATAAATTACACTGACTCTATCTCACCCCTATTAATTACTCCACTTAACATAAAAATAATAATATTAATACTAATGCCAATACTAATAATACGCTAATAATAATACCAACACTAATACTACTAATATTAATAATATTATTATTAAATAAATAACTCCATCTGACCCCTATTAATTACCCACATTAAAATAATAATATTTATACCAATACCAATACTAATAATGCTAACACTAATATTAATAGCCACACTAATACTACTAATACTAATAATATAATTTATAATTATTATTACCTAAATGACACCAACTCTATCTGACCCCTATTAATTACCCCAATTAACGCCATAATAATATTAATACTAATACCATACCTAATAACACTAATGCAAATATTAATACCAACACTAATACTACTAATACTAATAATATTAATGATATGACATAAATGACACCAACCCTATCTCGCCCCTATTATTTACCCAATTAATAGGATAATATTAATACTAATACCAATGCCAACACTAATACTAGCACTAATTCTATTAGCACTAACATTAATAATATCATTATTACATAAACTCCATCAACTCCATCTGCCCCCTATTAATTACCCCAATTAAGAATATTAATACGAATACCAATACTAAATACTAGCACTAATTATATTAGTACTACGACTACCGCTAATATTATTGCATTAAGAACTCTATCGCGCCCCTATTAATTAGCCCAATTAATGCAATGATGATATATACTATTATTATTATAGTATATATATACTATATATATTATATATATTATATATATACCATATATATTTTATATATACTATATATACTATATATATGCTATATATGTTATATATGT
>NW_005054719.1:95441-114878 GCF_000277835.1 Geospiza fortis | reverse complement strand
GGTGCCGCGAGACTGGGGGGGGCGCCCGGAGTGCCCGCGGGGAACCAACGGCGGGAGCGGGGAGGGGCGGCGTGCAGGTGGGAAAGAGAAATTAAAAAATCGAAATTAAAATCGAAATGAAAATCGAAATTGAAATCGAAATTGAAATAGAAATTAAAATCGAAATTGAAATCGAAATGAAAATCGAAATTAAAATCGAAATTGAAATCAAAATCGAAATTAAAATCGAAATTCAAATAAAAATTAAAATCAAAATTAAAATCGAAACTGAAATCGAAATTAAAATCGAAATTGAAATCGAAATTAAAATCGAAATTGAAATCAAAACTAAAACCAAAATTAGAATCGAAATTAAAATCGAAATTAAAATCGAAATTAAAATCGAAATGAAAATCAAAATTAAATTCGAAATTAAAATCGAAATTAAAATCGAAATTAATTAAAATCAAAATTAAAATCAAAATTAAAATCGAAATTAAAATCGAAATTAAAATTGAAATTAAAGTCGAAATTAAAATTTAGAAATATTAAATGTTAAATGAAAAAAATTCAATTGAAATTTAAATTTAAGAAATTAAATAAAACCTAAAAAAATATGTAAATTAAAATTGAAATTAAAACAAAACAGTAAAATAAATTTAAAATATATATTGAAATGAAAAATTTAAAAAATAATTAAAATAAAAATTTAAAAATGCATTTAAAATTGGGATTAAAACAAAAATTAAATTTAAAATTATGATTGAAATTAAAATAGAAAAAATCTAGATATAAATTGAAAAAATGAATTGAAATTAAAATTAAAATTAAAACAAAAACTTAAAATTATAATTGAAATTTAAATAAAAAAATTTAAATAGAAATAGAATTTGAAAAAAGTTGAAATAAATATAAAGATTAAAATCGAAATTTAAAAATTACAATTAAAATTGAAATTAAAGCAAAAATTTAAATTAAATTTAAAATTACAATTAGAAATTTAAATAAATGAAATTGAAACTGAAATTGAAATTCAAAACAAAGTGGAAATTGAGATGGAAATCTTGAATTGGAAATGAAAATTGAAATAAAATTAAAATTTGAAAATTGGAATAAAAATTGGAATTAAAATTTGAAATGGAATGGGAATTGGCACTTAAAAATTGACATGAAATGAAAATTTAAAAGCTGAAATGAAATCAAATTTGAAATTAAATGAAACTTGGAAAAAAATTGAAATGAAAATTAGAAATTAAGGTCTAATTAAAACTGAAATAAAAATTGAAATTACAATAAAATTAAAATGAAGAACTGAAATAAAATGAAAAGAAAAATGGAAATCAATTAAAATTCAAGCTGAAGTTAAAACATTGAAATGAAAATAAGATTAAAATTTAATAAAACAAAATTAAATTAATGGAAGAATTCAATGGACATTGAAAGGAAAAAAGAAAATTAAATGGAAATAAAGAATTGAAATTAATTTGAAGGAAAAACTGAAAGGAAAATGAACAAGTGCAATGGAAATAAAATTTGCGAGGAAATGAAAGTGGAAATGAAAAAACATTGAAGTGAAAATGGGAATGAAAAAAAAGAGCTGAAATATAAAATTAAACTAAAGTAATTTAAAATAAAATCAAAGAAAATCAAGTAAACAAGGATTAAAAAATTAAGAAAAGTATCAAAGTTTAATGGAAAAGAAATAAAAAAATGAAAATAAAATAAAATAGGTAATAAATCATTGATTAAAAAATGAAGATTGAAATAAAGGTGCAAATTAATAATGAAAAGAAAATAAAAGTGAAAAACAATAATACCATGGAACTAAGATAAAATGGAAAATAAAGTAAGGAAATGAAAAGAAATTAAAGATATAAATTAAAATATAAATTAAGAACAGAAAAATTAATAAGTAAAACTGAAATTAAAGGAAATAAAATGAAAATGAAAGTTAAAATTAAAATTATAATTATAATTAAAACCAAAAATAAAAGGAAAAAATAAAAATAAAATGGAAATAAAAACCTGATTAAAATGGCAATGAAAATGCAAATTTAACCTGATTAAAATGGCAATGAAAATGCAAATTTAACCAAATGAGATGGACTCGAAAATGCAAATTAAAACAAATCAACACCGACAAGGAAACCAATCAACACAAAGACAACGAAATTCCGGGGAAAATCACGGAAAACTCAGAACGAGGGCGGAATTCGGGAATTCCCAGGGAAGGGCTCTGATTGGCTGGGGGGGAGTTGGGGGCGGAGCCTCTCCTTTGGCGGGAAATGACTTTGGCACCTCTGGTGGGACCAACCCGACCCATCCTGACATTCCCGGGTTGTCCCATGGGGTCTTCTCCACCTTCCGTGGCCATCTAGGGTGGGATCATCTCCTGGTGTCCCCTCCAGGAGCTGAGGGACACCTCGGAACCCCGGGAGAAATCTGGGACCCAAAATCCCCAAATCCTCCACGATTCCCAATCCCGCCTTGTCCATGTCCCACCGGGAGGTGGCATCAACTCATGGGGACGTCTGGAGGGTGAAGGATTTGGGACAACCAATGCCAAGGCTGGAGAGGATCTCCTGAAATTCCCAAATTTCTCAAATTTCTGTCTCCTCCTTTGGGCATGACCTAAAACCGCAGGAGATGGGAATCTTCTGGGTTCCATCCAGATGTTTTTGGGATCCAAAGCTACTGGAGAAGAAACATCTGGAGGCAGGAATGATGGTGGAACCATGGAATCCTGGAATTCTGGATCCAAAGCTACTGGAGAGGAAACATCTGGAGGTGGGAATGATGGAAACCATGGAATCCTGGAATGGTTTGGGTTGGAAGGAACTTCTGAGGGTGGGAGAAGTTCCAGGAGTGGAGGCAACGCTGATCCCACAAAGGTGTCAAAGCTCATTTCCTCTTGGATCTCCTGCTGGATTTCTGGGAAGGAGAAGGGTGGGAAAGGCCCCACAGCACCAGGTGCACCTCCAGGAGATGTTCTGGATGAGTTCCTCATCCACCTTTCCACGAGGAGATTCAGCCAAGAGGAAAGGAACCAGATCAACAGCTTGGTACATGGAGTCATGGAATGGTTTGGGTTGGAAGGGACCTCTGAAGGTTGGGTTGGATGGATGAAGGGACCTCTGAAGGTTGGGTTGGAAGAAATTCCAGGAGCGAAGGTGAGGCTGATCCCACAGCAAAGGTGTCAAAGCTCAGTTGCTGTTGGATTCTGGGAAGGAGAAGGGTGGGAAAGGCCCCACAGCGCCAGGTGCACTTCCAGATGTTCTGGATGAGTTCCTCATCCACCTTTCCATGAGGAGACTCATCCAAGAGGAAAGGAACCGAATCAATGGGGTGGGACATGGAATCATGGAATGGTTCGGGCTGGAAGGGACAATCCAGACCATCCAGGGACACCTTCCCCTATCCCAGCTTGGCCAATCCCCATCCAACCTGTCCTGGAAACACTTCCAGGCATCGAGGACAACCACAGAAGCCACCGGGCCGCGGTTCCTCACTTACCTTTGGTGTCATTCACCGGATCCATGTGCCGGTAAATGTATCCTTCAAGGTAGGAATGGAATTTGGGAGTGGGCGGGAAGAAGGCCAAACAAATGGCCATGAGCTCCCAGCCGCGGGCCAGGCTCTCGTAACGGAAGTTCTCGGTGGTCTGCCGGCACAGCTGGATGTAGAGCTCGTCTCGCAGCCCCTGCATGCTCCAACCTTTGGTGGCGATCTCCAAGGCCACGTTGAGCTGGTCCGTCTTGGCCCGCCGGTCGCCCATGTACATCTGGATGAGCTTGAAGATCTCGCACGCCTCCTTCTTGACGTTGCGGTCGTTGGTCATGATCATGGGTTTCTTGATGGACTCGCTGCTCCAGGCCAGCATGTTGGCGATGGAGACCTTGCGCCGGAAGAGCCCTTGGGTGTGCTTGTTGAAGTGCTTGGAGGCCCAGTTCTCAATGTCCGTCTCCGAGGAGGGCTTGCGCAGGTTGAACGTGGGGAAGACGCAGCTGGCGCTCGGCATCATGTTCCGCGTCTGCCGGCTGCTCTCGAACTGCGCGCAGGCGCCCAGGTCCTCGGACTGCGGACAACATGGGACAGGTCAGCGGGGCGGGCGGGGCCGATGGAGTGATTGATCGATCGATTGATTGATCGACTGATCGAGCAACAGGTCGAAAAATGGTCCAGCCAATAAACAAATGAACCAATGAAACAATGGCTCAATCAATCAATCAACCAATAGATCAATCAACAAACCAATCAATCATGGGAGTGCTGATGGAATGATTGATTGATTGATTGATCGATTGATCGAGCAACAGGTCGAAAAATGGTCCAGCCAATAAACAAATGAACCAATGAAACAATGGGTCAATCAATCAATCAACCAATAGATCAATCAACAAACTAATCAATCATGGGAGTGCTGATGGAGTGATTGATCGATTGATTGATTGATCAGTCGAGCAACAGGTAGAAAAATGGACCAGGCAATGAAGCAATGGCTCAATCAATCAATCAACCAACCAACAGATCAATCAACAAACTAATCAATCATGGGAGTGCTGATGGAGTGATTGATTGATTGACCAACAGGTCGAAAAATGGACCAGGCAATGAACCAATGAAACAATGGCTCAATCAATCAATCAACCAATAGATCAATCAACAAACCAATCAATCATGGGAGTGCTGATGGAATGATTGATTGATTGATTGATCGATTGATCGAGCAACAGGTCGAAAAATGGTCCAGCCAATAAACAAATGAACCAATGAAACAATGGCTCAATCAATCAATCAACCAATAGATCAATCAACAAACCAATCAATCATGGGAGTGCTGATGGAATGATTGATTGATTGATTGATCGATTGATCGAGCAACAGGTCGAAAAATGGTCCAGCCAATAAACAAATGAACCAATGAAACAATGGGTCAATCAATCAATCAACCAATAGATCAATCAACAAACTAATCAATCATGGGAGTGCTGATGGAGTGATTGATCGATTGATTGATTGATCAATCGAGCAACAGGTAGAAAAATGGACCAGGCAATGAAGCAATGGCTCAATCAATCAATCAACCAATAGATCAACCAACAAACTAATCAATCATGGGAGTGCTGATGGAGTGATTGATCGATTGATTGATTGATCAGTCGAGCAACAGGTAGAAAAATGGACCAGGCAATGAAGCAATGGCTCAATCAATCAACCAATAGATCAACCAACAAACTAATCAATCATGGGAGTGCTGATGGAGTGATTGATCGATTGATTGATTGATCAGTCGAGCAACAGGTAGAAAAATGGACCAGGCAATGAAGCAATGGCTCAATCAATCAACCAATAGATCAACCAACAAACTAATCAATCATGGGAGTGCTGATGGAGTGATTGATCGATTGATTGATTGATCAGTCGAGCAACAGGTAGAAAAATGGACCAGGCAATGAAGCAATGGCTCAATCAATCAACCAATAGATCAACCAACAAACTAATCAATCATGGGAGTGCTGATGGAGTGATTGATCGATTGATGGATGGATTGATCAAGCAACAGATCAAAAAACTGACCAGCCAATAAATCAATGAACCAATGGCTCAATCAATCAATCCACCAACCAAATGATCAATCAACAAATCAACCAACCAACCAATCAACCAACCCACCAACCAACCAACAAATCAATCAACCAACCAACCAACCAATCAACCAACAAACCAACCAACCAACCAATCAATCAACCAACAAACCAATCAATCAACCAACAAACCAATCAATCAACCAACAAATCAATCGACCAATCAACCAACCAACCGTTGCAGCGTTCAGAGGTCTTTCCACCAGCCTCGTCCTCTCCGAGGAGCTTCTCCTCAGTCCCACCATGGCCAAGTGGAGCACGAGTGGCCAGCGGCCAAGGCGGGCTGTGGCACCCACTGGCATCAGGAGGGAGGGAGGGGACCGGTGGGAACGGGTGCCAGGCCGGGCTCTCTCCACACTTGGACAGAAGTTGGTGGCAACGTGGGGGACACAAAGCGGGAGCGGCTTTGGGTTCCACCCGTCCTTTGGGGACACACCCACCCTTAAGAGGCTCCCCCAGGAAACCCCCTCTACCCAGAATCACCTTCCAGGGTGGTTCTCCAGCGGCCACAGGAGGAGGCCGGCGGCTCCTCCAAGCCCTGAGCAACATGGACGGTCCTTCTGAACATCCTGAGGGACAGGAGATGCTCAGGAGTTAACCTTGACCTCTGCAGAGCAGCCAGCTGGGAAGGACCCAGAGGACCCCAGTGTCCTTGTGCTGCTGGCGCCAGCACAGCGCGTGGATGTCACCCCAGGAGGTGGAGGGACACCCCAACAGCTGGTGGCCACGAGGGACAATTGGGTTGGACAACTGGACAATTCTGTGCTCCTGCAGCCAGCCAAGGTGGCTTCATCATCTCTTCTGCACATCCAGGCCAGACCTCCTGGGTTTGAGAGCCCTGGGGACGTGAGCCATGGCAGGGAAGGACAGAGGTGACACTGCTGTCCCCACCTTGGTGGCCCTGAGCAGAGTCCGTGGGCAAGGTGACTCCAGTGCTGCCACGGACTCCGGGGTTGGGCTTCAGATGAGGAACAGAAGAAAAGCAGAAGGTGGAAAGACCCAGGAGCAGGAAAATCCAGGAGGGGACAAGGAAGCCACCCAAAGAGCCACCAGAGCTGCTGGCAGCTGAACTTCTACTGAACTTCTAGTTCTTCAAACAACTCAAGTTTCTTGTCCCTTCAGCAACTCGTCCTGTTCCAGTGTCGAGACCTTCCCATGGACATTGCTCCACTCCCATCCTGACCACAGTGACGATGGCAGGGACATGGGATGGGGACCCTTCACCCCTCGAGGGACCCAGCCCTGGTGTCCCTGTGGAGGCCACTTCACCCCAAAGGTCCTTCTGTGTCCTCCAGCCTGGGGTTTCCTGAGTGGGAGGAGATGCAGGAGATGCTCGAAGGTCCCTCGCTTAGCAGCTGCTGGGGACGTGGCTCTTCCAAAAATTGATCCATGGGCTGGACCAGAGCCACCAAGAGAAGAAAATGACCCCATTGGTTGAGGACTGCGACCTTCTCCAGCCAAGGAGAGCATGGTCAGGCCAGGGAGAGACACCAGAAGCGAAATGTGATGGATCCTCTGCTGCCAGAGCCAATAGGAAATTAACTTCAGCCCTAATTAGCTCTAATTAGCACCTTAATGAGCTTGGGGGATGCCCTGGCCCACAAGAAGGGGATGAACCATCGGGTGTCAACCTCAAATGGCCGTGACCTCCTGCCTGTCCCATGGGGTGACCATGGTGCCACCTCAGGAATTCAGGAATCCTCAAAGGAGAAGATCCTGGAGCCACCTGGGTGGGGCTGGGATGCACCTCAGTGGGGACACTCCACTGGTGACAACCACAGCCATGACCACGGAAGGGGTTGGCTTGGAAGGGACCTTCAAGGTCATCCTGTTCCAATGGCCAGGGACACCTTCCATGATCCCAGGTTGCTCCAAGCTCTGTCCAGCCTGGCCTTGGACACTTCCAGGGATGGGGCAGCCACAGCTTCTCTGGGAAACCAGTGCCAGTGTCCCACCACCTTGGTGTCCCTGAGGTTGAGGACGACAGATGGGACCACCAGGACAGAAACCTCTGGGGAGTGGAGAAGATTCCCACCACGTCCCGAGCTCTGTGAAGAAGGTGTGGGATCACCAACGGTGGCATCTTCTTCTCTCGGCGTGAAGATCCAAAGCGGATCTGGAGCTCTCCAGCTTTGGGTTTGGATCTCCTCGTGCAGCACGGAGTCCTTGTGCTTCAGGAATCTTCTTCTGCTGCCTTTGGATGCAGCGCTCCACCGATTTCCATGGACAAAAAAGGAATTTTCCAGATGATTTGCTGTTTCCCGGGTCCATGTCCAGGGTGTCCCTCCTGTTGACTCCAAATTCCCTCTTCCAGGAAGTTTTCCAGGTGGTGCCATCACCGGTTTCTTGGAAGCCCTGACAGCCTTTCCCTGGAGGGGAAGGGACTGATGGAGAACATCCAGAAGCTGATGGAGGAAATCCAAGAACCAGGGAAGCATCTGATGGGCCGGAATTGGGCACATGGGGTACACCAGCTCCAGCAATTCCAGGTCAGAGCCTCAGGGTCTCCTCTGGAATGGGAGTTCGGGGCTGGAGGCAGCCCACAGCCCTGGGAAACAAATTCTGGAAAACTGGTGGCTCTTATGTCCCAAAGTTTTGAGGGACCACCTTGGCAAGGACCGACTTTGAGGGACCACCTTGGTAAGGACCAACTTTGAAGGGCCACCTTGGCAAGGACCAACTTTGAGGGACCACCTTGGCAAGGACCGACTTTGAGGGACCACCTTGGTAAGGACCAACTTTGAAGGACCACCTTGGCAAGGGCCAACTTTGAAGGACCACTTTGCCAAGAACCAACTTCGAGGGACCACCTTGCTAAGGGCCAACTTCTTTGAGGGACCACCTAGCTAAAGACCAAAATCTTTGAAGGACCACCTTGGCAAGGGCCAACTTTGAAGGACCACTTTGCCAAGAACCAACTTCTTCGAGGGACCACTTTGCCAAGAACCAACTTCGAGGGACCACCTTGCTAAGGGCCAACTTCTTTGAAGGACTACCTTGGCAAGGACCAACTTTGAGGGACCACCTTGGCAAGGACCAACTTTTTTCAGGGACCACCTTGGTAAGGACTGACTTTAAAGGACCACCTTGCTAAGGACCAATTTTGAGGGACCACCTTGGCAAGCACTAATTTCTTTGAGGGACCACCTTGGCAAAGACCAAAATCTTTGTGGGACCACCTTCTTTGAGGGGCCACCTTGATAAGGACCGACTTTAAAGGAGACCAACTTGGTAAGGACCAACTTTGAGGGACCACCTTGGCAAGGACCAGCATCTTTGAGGGACCACCTTGGCAAGGACCAACTTTGCAGGACCACCTTGCAAAGGACCAGCTTCCCTGAGGGGTCAGGGATGGGCACTCAGGAACCTCCTGGGAGCTGCGTGGATCCCGGATCTGCCCCACACCGAGGCAGGAGAAGCCACAGCACAGAGCTGAGGCCACCCTGACACAGAGATCCCCGTGCCCAATCCTGGTGTGGGATCATCCCAGGGACCATCCCACTGGAGGAGAAGGACCTTCAACCAGGATCGACCACGCGGCGAAGACCCCCAAAACCGAGAACCTTCCCAAGGGCGTTACCTGAGATGGATGCAGGTATGGCTCGGGGGAGGCCAAGTTCGTCTGGACGGAGACTCTCTTCTCCAGCAGGATCTGGGGGAAGCCCAGCTTCTCGAAGGTGTTCCTCTTCCAGTGCTTGTTCTCCTGCTGTGCCAACGCCTCGTCCTCGCTGAAGGCTCTCACCACGGGGCCCGGCATGGGCAGCGGCAGGGCTCCGTCGCTCTCGTAGCCCGAACCGTCCTTTTGGGAATCCCAGCTGCTCCTCTGCTTCATGTGGTAGTGGGCCTGCTGCGCCTCCCACGCCAGCCGCGCCTGCGCCAGGAACGGCTCCGGGAAGCCCCGCGCCGCCTCCGCCTCGGCCGCCTTGCTCTCCGTCCGGTTCATCGGCGACCTGGTGGGCCCCGGCGCGGCTCGTTCCTCACCCAGCTCTCCCAACACCTCCCTCTCCCCCGAGCCGTCCGTGGAGGAGGCGTTGGCGTCGTGGTTCACCGAAGGCTTCCGGCTTTTCCTCTTCCTGGTGGAGGGCGAGTAACCGGTGGAGGACAAGGTGTCCTGCTGGCTGGACCACGACATGGAGTCCTCGCCCTGGGCCACCTGGGCGCCCGTGGGGCCGGGGCAGAAGTCGGGTCCCTCCATGCTGCTGTAGTCGCCTGATTTGATCTCCAGGCGTTGGTCCCGCACCAGGCAGGGGCTGTGCTGCAGCGAGTAGGAGCCGCCGATGGGGTTGGGGGAATATTTGTGCCTCAAGCCCGTCTTCATCTTGGGGCTGGAGCCCGACTGCTCCACGTAGACCAACTGCCGGACGTATTCCTTGCCGGCCGGGCTGTATTCCAGGCTCATGAAGCGGTCGGGACATTTCTGCTTGGTGAGCACCAACTGCTGGTAGGGCGAGTTGGAGCCTTGCTTGGGCGACTGAAGGAAAGGGTGAGGCTTGCGGATGGGCGATTTCTGCGGCGAGCCGGCCTTGTAGCTGCCGCTGGCTTCGTACTGCATGTCCACGGGCGGCTCGTCGTAGATGGGAGCCTGGTACTCCATGGGGGGCTCCTCGTAGAGCGGCGGCTCGTAGGCGTAGCGGGGCGACGAGGGCTGGGATTCGCTGGAATGTTTGCGGTGCTGGGCTTGGAGCGGCGAGCAGAAGGAATCGCCCCGGCCCAGCAGCGGCGAGCAGCTGCCCACGTGCTCGGCCCTCTTCAGGAAGGGCGACTGCTTCCTCTCCGGGAAGAAGACGGAGTTGTCGGCATCCGAGGAGAAGGTTTGGAGGTTGGGCGACTGTTGTCCGCCCGAGGGCCGGCGGGAGCGGGAGCCGGGTTGGTTTTCCGGGGCGTAGCCGTTGCCTTGGTGGAGGAGGAAGCTGGGCTCCCGATCCGTCACCTTGATCAGCATCCGCTCCTTGGTGCCGGCGTTCCATCGCAGGGATGAGGTCCTGTGGGGAGAAACGTCATTGAGGGGGAGGTCAGAATTCCACCAAAATTTGGGATTGTTGGTCCCAAACCTCCTGAGCCTGGAGGATGGATATTCCCAAGTGCTCGAGAGATGGAGATGGGAGGGATTGGATGGGGTTGGATCTTGGACAAGGCATGGAGGGACAGGACACAGGGAATGGCTTCCCACTTCCAGAGGGCAGGGTTGGGTGGGATAACAGGAAGGAATTCTCGGCTGTGAGGGTGGGGAGTCTCTGGAACGGAATTCCCAGAAAAGCTGTGGCTGCTCCATCCCTGGAAGTGTCCAAGGCCAGGCTGGCCAGGGCTTGGAGCAACCTGGGATAGTGGAAGGCGTCCCTGCCCTTGGGATTGGATATTGGGAAGAAATTCTCCTGTGAGGAATTCTTCCCTGGCACAGTGGATGTTCATCTCCTCTGTCCCTGTTCCAAGACCTTGGGACACTCAGGAGGAAGAGCAAAGATGGATTTGGTGGAGCTGCCCGGCTCACAGGAGGGATCCGAGCTGGAATTTGCTGTTCCCAAGGCACAGGGAAGCACATGCTGTCACCAATCCCACGCTGGAACAGAAGATGCCGGAGGCACCGTCTGCTCTCCCAGTCCATCCCTCTCCAGTTCTCGCTTATTCCCAGCCATTTGTCCCTTCTGTCCCCCAGGAAAAGGTGGAGTGAGTTCAATCGCTGAGTTTTGAGGGAAAAATTCCCACAAAAAGACACAATTCCCTGCAGGAGGCTCCACAGTCTCTCCTTGTTTGTCCACGACCTTGTCCTTGCTCCAAGGGATTTGGGAACAATTTATTCCTTCCTTTTCCACCTTTGGAGCTCCCGGGGACTTGAGCCTCCTGCCAGCTTCTTGCTGCTGAAAACCTGGATGTGTTTGGGCTCCTCCACCTTGGTTTGATGGATCTCAACCCCTCATGGAGCCCCTTCCAGACCCTCAAAATTCCATCCACGACCACAAAACCCTGGATTCACAGAATGGTTTGTGCTTAAATCTCATCCAGTTCCTGCCATGGGCTGGGGCACCTTCCACTACCCCAGGTTGCTCCAAGCCCCTTCCCACCTTGCTCTGCTCCTGAAAAATCTGCTTTTCCTGCTCAAACCACACACAAAAACCTTGGATGGCTCCATGTTTCTTCTGGAAAAGCTGGAGGTCTTTAATCCTCACAAATGACCTGATTTTTATACACAGATCCCAAAAATCGTGAGGAAAGAAAACAGAAGAGCCACAGAGGAACTGGACTGGAATTCCCAGGGAATCTGTGGCTGCCCCATCCCTGGAAGTGTCCAAGCCCAGGCTGAACAGGACTTGGAGCAATCTGGGATAGTGGAAGATATCCCTGCCCATGGAAAAGGGTTGGAATGAGATGATCCGGAAATTCCCTGCAGAAATCCACGTTTCCACATTTTCCCCACGCCCGCCCGAACCCAAATCCCTCCTAAATCCAGGTGTTTTCACTCAAACCAGGTGAAACCACCGCTTAATTCCCAGCTTTGCAGCTGGCATTAATATTCCATCTGGCAGCAGCGGATCCGAGGAAAAATCCCCAACGGAGCAGCGGCGCTTCCGTCAAATCACCTCATCCAGGCCGAGCTTTCAATCCCAAACATTAAATAAAGGGAAGCGATGTTCCAGAAAGCTCCGTGGATTATGGTCAGTGCCCCCCCTCCAAAAAAAAAACAAACCACCCCACGGAATAAATGGAATTTTCTGCCGACAAAAGGAATCCCAAAAAGGCAATTTTTGGGGCTGAAATCGCTGCCCACGAGCGGGGCGGCCGCTCCAAGAAATTCAAGGGATGCTGGCACGGGGCATCCGGCAGAAATTCCAAGTATTCCTGTTATTTCTGGCTTGGCACCGCGTTCTCCCTGCTGTTTTCTCCGCGTGGGGAAGATTTTTTTGTGCTCTGTACATTTCCATGACAAAACCGCTTCCCAAATCCCTCCGTTGTCTCCTATCCAAGAAATCCATTTCTTTGGAAATTTGTGTGATTCCCACATAATTTCCACCTGGTTTGGGGCAGGATTTTTCCATGTTCTCCTAAATTTCCTTCCCTGCTCCAGTGCCTCCTCCTTGATCTTCTTCCAACCTTTGGGAAGTCAACGATGGAGAGGAGAAACCTGGATCCCTCATCCAGGAATTCCTTTGCTTCCCATTGTTTTTTTCTGGAGAGACCCCACACCTGCAGACCCCCCCCCTCATTTGCATATAATTATTCATTCCAGCTAGAATTTCGACCATGCGCAGCTCAAAATTCCTTAAAATCCCACGAGAACAACCAAAATTATGGATTTTTCACATTCCTGATGATTTAAGGGAGCCGAGGGGCAGCCCCACTCCATCAAGGTGGGACTGAGGGAATAAATCACAGCTGGGTTTAAGCAGAATTATTTAAAACTATATTTCGTTCTTTTAAACCAAAATTATTTGGTTTTTGATGGAATGAGGCGGCGACGTGAAGTTTATGAACAAGAATATTTCCAAAACTGACCCAAACCGTGCATTTTTCCAAGATTTCTTCCCCTGCTCCGGAGTTATTTAGACTTTGCAGGTGAAGATTAAAATTTAGAGCTGGGATTAAGTGGATTTTCCCCTCCCTGGGGAAAAAACCCCTGGATTTGAATAATTCAAATATCAGAATGCAGCAGGATTCTCCAGGAAAAGCAAAAGATCCTTGGGCACCCCCACCACCCCAAATTCCCAAAATCCCAAATTCCCGCCTCGCTCTTCCTCACCTTCCTCCCCCGGCCGTGGGATTTGGGAGCATCCTCACCCTCCGCCTTCCACCTGAGATTAAAATTCCCTTTTCCAGGGCTAAACTGGGATGGGAATGAGGAGAATGAGTAAAACAGCCCGGCCCCTCTTCCCTCCCAGCTGGGCACCGCCTGCTCCGAGCACATCCCGCTGGGAATTCCGGGATCAGGAAAAAACCCTGGCACGGTGCCCGGTGCCGCTCCGGCAGCACGAAAATCTCCGTGCAAAAAAGCAGGGAAAGGTGAGCAGCAGAGCCTGAGGACATCCAGGATTCCACCTGGAGCCTCCCGTGATCCATCCGAAATTTTCCAGCTGGGAAAACGCCCTCAGGACAGGAACCCAGCCTCTATAATCACGAGAAAGCTCGTATTTTATGTTAATTTGAAATCAAATGAAGCTGCGTGGTGAAATCCTGAAATCCTCCATCCCTAAGGTTTCGCTGCTCTTCGCCAGCGAGTAGTGCTGTTCCCAAAAAACTGACATGGAATTCCATGGAATTCCATATATTTAATAATCCCGGGGCTTGGGCTGGAATTTTAAATTCTACATTTTAAAATTTCAAATTTTTAAATTTTGTGGGATTTGGGGTTCTCACAACCCCACCGTGGCCTCTCCAACCCTTCTTCCACACTTCCAATCCAACCCTTCTTCTGCGCTTCCAATTCCTTTTCCCATCTTTTGGAAGCGTCACTTCCTCCTTGGAGTTCATTTTTTTAGGAAGCCTTTTGATTGGTTGAAGCTGATTCCTAGAAAAACCGGAACGAGCGAGGTGAAATTTGCATAATTTGGGCAATAAAACGGATATTTTGGGAAGAAGGTGAGCGCCAGGATCGAGTTTTTCCCGGATGATTTGATGGACACAACACAAACCACGGGATATCCACGAGGAGGAAAATCCAGTTTGGTCTTTCTGTGGGGATTTTGGAGCGACGGGAATGTTGAAGCCCAAATTCTGTTGACATCAAATCTTGGTTTGGTGGATGTCCACGACCTCCACACACACAATTCCATTCTCCAACTAAAATATTCCCAAAGGATTATACCCATCAAAATACCACTTAAAAAAAAAAATTCTTATTTGTCCAAAATTGTCCGATCCCTGTCTCCGGATGGCGCTGTGGGATCACCTTTAGCTCCAGGACCTCAACACCAAATCTCTCCGTGGAACATCTCCGATCTTCTGCTGCTCCGGCGGCATCGGCACTAATTAACACCACGGAAGCTGATCAAGACCAGAGGGAGATAACGACCCATCCCATCCCTCACCATCCCATTCCAACTTTTTTTTCAGGAGAAGCAGGGCCAAAAATGAAATGAAAAATTCATCAGGAAGGTGAATTTTTGCCGTTTTCTGGCAGCTGTTTGGGTGGGATTGGTCAGGTCGGGACATTGGAGGCCACGGATCCATAACCAAAGGATTTTATGGGATGTCCATGATGAGGGAACACCAAAATGAATTTGGATGATCACTCCTTGGATGAAGGTCAGGTTGACCTTGCTGAAGGTCAGCTCAGGGTGGACCTTCCCCACCCATCTTTGTCCTCTTGGTTTGGGACATCCATGATGGCCGGGGGGGTCTCCAGTGAGTTCCTCCGGGATCAATCCCATCAGGAACCCACCAGGAGGAAGCACAAGACCAACACAACCGAACCAGGAACGAACACCAAATTCCCGGGAGCCAATGGGGGCTGCTCATCCCAATTAAAGCCATCCCCCAAAAATAGCTTCGTTCCCAAAATCCAAATGTCACCGAAAACAAGAGGAGATCTTTCCAGACTGGAGAGGGAGGAGGGAATGCTGGGAAAGGAGCACAGAAGAGCCTTTGTGGCTCTGAGGAATCAGCTGGGAAGAACAAAGAGACCAGAAGTGACATTTCCCAAAATAGCCGATCAATAGGGAATCTGCTCATTCCCGCTGGCTCCGGGAGCGCCACAAAGAGTTCCAAAAATGGTGATTTTCTTTTTTTTTTAGCTCTTGCCTATTCCGAGTGGATTTCACATCCCCCTGAGCGCATTCCCTGCTCCGAAGCTTTTCCTCCTCTTGGTGTCTCCAGCCTGACGGGACACAGGGAATGGCTTCCAGAGGACACGATTAGCAGGGATTTTGGGAAGGAATTCTTCCCTGAGGATGAAATTCCCAGAAAAGCTTTGGCTGCTCCATCCTGGAAGTGTCCAAGGCCAGGTTGGATGAGGCTTGGGCAGAAAGCCCAGCCCAGGAGGTCCCACCACTGTGATACCACCAAGAGCAACCATCAACCCTCATCCCTTTTTTTCCCCAAAAGATGGGATTTTCATCTCATGGCTCCCTAGGGAATCACTGGTGTCAGTTCTGCTCCTCTTCCTCACTTCCAAGGAAATGGATTGACTTCTAAAAATCAGGAATGGTCACACTGACCTCTAAAAATCAGGAATGGTCACATTTATGAACTCACGGTCGGAACCACGCTCAAAATCTGGCGTGGTGGTTCCTCACCTCCTTCCTGGGTTTCTCCAAACCCCCTCAAGTCTATTCCTGAATTTTGGGCCTGGATTTACAGAACTCTGCCAAATTGCAGCCATTCCCTGAACCCACGTGGCGCTAGGACAACAAATCCTGATGGAGAAGGGCTGAACATGGCCAGGGCAGGATTTGGACACTGAACCATTTGGATACTGAACCTCCAACCATGGAGGATGAATCCAAAAACTCCTGCGGGAGCCAAGAGGCGAAAACAGCTGGAAAATTACAATTTTTCGGCAAATTACGTCTGCGTCCCAAAACAGAGGTGGCCTCATGACCACGACCACCTCGTAAACCCTGGCAGACACCAACCCACCTCCGAAACCACCTCAGGTGCCTCCACGGGAGGTTCTGTGGAGCTCCGAAAGGTGGTGCCAGGATTTTTGGGAGCCAACCCTAATTCTCTCCTTTTTTCCCCGATTCCTTCACTGTAAAGTGATTCCTGTTGACCGCGAGAAGATTGAAGAACTCTTCAAACATTCCTGGGTGTGGAGGTCCAGGAGAAATGGAGGAAGAGCAAGCCAAGGATCCCGCGCAGGTGAAGCAGCCGCCATCCTGGTCTCCTAGAGCGCCCACGGAAGAATTCCAGGATTCTCCCTGCTCATGGATTGGACATCCCAACTCTCCACAAAGAGCTGGAACACAACGGAGCACCTTCTCCAGCTCCAAAGCCTGGAATGATGGATTTGGAGAACTTTGGTGCCCCCCCTGCTGCCGGGAGGAGAAAGGGAGAAAAGAGTCCTTAACGTTGAAGATTTTTGGTCTAAAATTCAGCTTGAGCAGCCTTGGACTTTCCGTCCATTAACTGGCCAAGGCAATCACGGGATGAAGACAGAAATTTGGGAATTCTCCCACAAACAAGCGGATTTCCCGATGGGAAGACTGATTGATTGATTGATTGGTTTTGGATTAGCGAAGAGTTCAACTCCCTCGATGGAACGAGGACACGAAGCAGCTCTGGGGACCCCAAATCCAGAGGGAATGAAGAGGGGAAGGGTTGAGGGCAGGGATTGGGAATGACGGGATTTCACAAAAGCCTTCCAGGCAGACGGAGCACAACCTCATTCTCTTAATGACACCCATTAATCTTCATTATTTGGAAAAATCTCCCATGGGAATTGTTGTCCGGGATCTCCAAGGAAGTGGAAAAATCCTTCCCTGCTCCCAAGGACGTTGCTGCAGCTCCTGAGGTGACCCACCAGGAGGTGGCGATGATTCCATGGGTGAGGATCCCCAGCTGAATCCCATGGGATTTCTCACTCAAGATCCGGCTGCTCTCCACGAGCCACCTTGATCCCACACTTTGTCCCAACATCTGGGAGTTCTCCAGCTTCTCCTTTCCAGAGGGGATGGAGGAGGGCAGGAACCACGACCTGGGTCTCACCACGCTTTCCCACCCACCAGAGAACCATGGATGAGTTGTGGGGCTCAATCCTGTGTCCCTCTGCCATTTTCCAGAGGAAAACCTCTGGAATTAGTGCCAGGCTCGAGGAAAAGAGGGTTGGAAAGACCTGGGAAGGCTGTTGGCTTGCAGGCCTGACTTTCCAGCTGATCCTGGAATGTCCACAAACGGGGTTTGGACACGAGGGAGCTGTGCCAGCTCCACTGGAAGCGTTTGGGGGCTCATCCCACTCCATGGTGGATCTTTGAAGCTCTGCTTGGGTCCCATCCTGCTCCAAATTCTTCATCTCCATGCTGGGACAACCAGAGACTTCCCAATCCCTGTCCCAAGGTCCTGGAGCACCACGGCTCTTCCATCCCAGGCCAGGTTGGACAGGGCTTGGAGCAACCTGGGATATTGGAAGGTGTCCCTGCCCTTGGAATGGTTTGGGTGGGACTGGACGATCTTGGAGCTCCCACCCAAACCCATTCCACGATTCCACGATTAATTTCCCCCCCTCACAATTAATCCCATTGACAGGAATCCATCACGAGCTCCGATTCCAGCTCGTGGCGCTCACGGGGTTAAACCAAAGCACGTCCACTCACAGCTAATTAAGCAAAGCTGCTAATTAGCTCCTTGGCTGGCTGGGGGAAGGGCGGCCAGGGCTGCTCCGTGGGTTTTTGTGGGATTGGGAAGACGGAGGCGTCTCCAGCTCAGGAGTGCGGTGACACCGAAGCTTTTAATTGCCACCAGCCCAAATCCGCGTTGTCACTGACAAATCCCACCGGAGTCTGGCTTGGCTCCCCCTGCCAATCCCTGATTCCCAACCAAACTTCCCAATTCTCGCTCCTTCCCACCCTTCCTGGGAATTGCACCCGCCCAGCTCCTGGGTGGGATCATGGATTCATGGAGAACATTCGGCCAACGAGGATAAAACCCCGATCCCAATGCCCTGCTGGTTCTCCCTCCTGGAAAGTTTGGAATTTTTTCCCCTCTCTTCCTAAAGTGGAAATTAATTCCGATGCTTCCCAGGAGGTCACTCAGCGGCGGTGAATTCCATGGAATGTGATGGAGACCAGCTTGGAAAAGCTGGAAAACGTGCCGGGAAAAGGGACGAGGAGCATCGCGGCCTTCCCGGTCACCCTTCCCAACACGGAAAGCAAAAGGAAGAGCTGGAGGTGCCTCCACTCATCCCCAACTCCTGAAAAAATCCAGGAATTTGGGGTTTCATCAAAACCCGGAGCAGCCAGGCCAGAAGTGACTCCGTAAATCCCCAAAATCCGGTCTTATCCTTGTCTTGGATTTTTGGGGTTTCACGAGGACCTGGTGGGGTCCAACGGGGACTTCTGGGGTTCGGTGAGGACTTGGGGAATTCAAGAAGGATTTGGGGAGGTTCAAGAAGGAATTTTGGGGATCAGTGAGGATTTTGGGGTTCAGTGAGGATTTGGGTTTCAAGAAGGAATTTTGGGGATCAGTGAGGATTTTGGGGTTCAGCGAGGATTTGGGTTTCAAGAAGGAATTTTGGGGATCAGTGAGGATATTTGGGTTCTGTGAGGATTTGGGGTCCCAGATGGACTTGGGGGGTTCAAGAAGGACTTTTGGGGTTCACTGAGGACTTTTTGGGTTCCTTGAGGAGTTCTGGAGTTCCTCAAAGACGTGAAGGTCAACACACGAAGGGAAGGGACAAGGAGAAGGATTGGAAAATCCTTCGGGAATAAAACATCGGTGACATTCACTGCCCCACCCATCCCAACCCCGATCCCGGAGGGAAATTCCATCTACCTGTAGTGCAGGAGTTGTCCTTCCGTGCTGTAATCCCGATAAATGTCGTATTCCTTCTCGAACACTCCGGAAGGCGACGAGCTGGAAAACAGGAATGGCAGAGGAGGAGTTACCAACGGAGACAGCAACGTCTCCTCTGGGATTTACGGAGATGAATCCCATCAGGACGGGATCCACCTGGCCTGGATCTGCTCCCGGGACCTGCTCCAGCTTGGAGTCGTTGAGTTTTTATTTTGAGTTGTTGGCCGGATGATGTCCAAAGCCACCCATGGCCGTGGTCTCCAGGTTCATTTCCAACCCTTCAAAGACCAAATTTTCCCCTAAAACATCTGAGCAGATCCCAAACATCTCCCGGCTCCATCCCACCCTTTCCGAGTGCTGCTCCCTCTTTTCCACA